>NW_019384792.1:582171-592753 GCF_000671375.1 Centruroides sculpturatus | reverse complement strand
AACCCTGGGCTAGTGCAGTGGGGTGTTTCGCCACCCCCAACGTTTTAAAAGTTGCACTATTCATAGATTTCGCAAGAAATATTTGTGTCCTCTTCAGTAGCTTCATGATTTTATGTATAGAGCATGCTCAGAAATTACTACGATGCTGCAGAAATTCCAGTAAGAGAAAAACAACAGTTTTCAGTAGGGTGTCCAAACACCCCACAGTATTAATTACGTTTTTTTTAAATTTTACAAATATTTATTTAGTTTTTTTTATTTTAAAAATAACTATAATGTGACCACATTTATTATTTATAATATAGATATAATAATCAATGTGAATAAAAATAATTTGAGTTTATTTTAATTCAAAATGGCTGACTTTCATAAACACATTGAGAAAATACCAAACATAGTAAGTTGCTTGTCATTTGCAATGAGTGCCAAAGTACAATGTCAGCTATTGAGTCAGAGTGACAAAAATACTTAAAAAACGATTTAGATTTTTACTATTGGTTTAATAATAACATCTTATGTAATGAGTTTTGATGAATGTTGTTTTTTATTTTCATAGATTTATGTACTAATATAATATGTAATCATATTTGAATATAATCATATGAATAATGACACATCCTTTACCAAATAAATGAGTAAATTTTTATGAATTTTTACTTACATGGTTTATGGACCCAAAAAAATGTCGGGGTGGACAAACGCCCCACTGCACTAATGCCGAAAAAAAACTCAGTGCACTAACGAAGCGAATACGACAAGCGAACCTCGCAGCACTATACAGAATGAGAGCTAAATGCATCTATCCCTTTCACTTTTTATCTAGTTATATTTTTAAAATGCATTTGTCAAGTACACGAAAATATCTTATAATGAAAAATATTGGAAAAATGCTGCGCATTCACGAGTAGTGCCCGAGTGAAAAATCATCGAACTTTGGTAGTTAGTTTCGGGTTCGTACCCCACTAACGAGCCTGGCCATGTGCGGTTTTCCGGGGTTTTTTCCACGTGTCTGAAACTTGAATAGCGACCAGTTTCCTTTAGAATGTCCTCGAGGAAAGGATCTCTCCTTGGCAGATTGTATTTTGTTTCGTTATATAAATTCTTCAACTCGTTGCACTCAGCTCTGCATGTATTTCTACACTTAATCTTTTAAATTTTAAATCAATGTGAAACAGAGAGGAGTAGAAGATAAGTAATGTAATTACTTCCCCAACATCAGTCAACTGTAGAATTAAATTTGACATTATTATCCATAAAATTCATTAATTTACTCAAATAACGATGTAAGAAATTGTTGTAATTGGTTTTAATTTACGTATTCTATATTTTAATAAATGAAAGTAAACACGTTTATTCTACTTACTACCAACTTAGAATAAATTTTAAGTCTAGAATTGGGTTAAAATAACAGTTGATATCCACACAAGGAAGAAATCAATATATTCTTTGATGCAATTCGAGGTCCTCGTAAATTTCTCATTTATGTGATTTACAAATAAAAAATTACACCAATCAGTAGAATTACCTGTATTATATTTAACGTATTGTAATTGTGGTGTATGAGACTTATAATCTGTAAATTAAATGTAATTTGTAATTGAAAAATAAGAGCTTCCTTTTTATTAATCGACAACATTTTTCATATTGGCTCAATGTCACCACTTGGTGAATTTATAGACACTTGGCAAATAATTTATCATCAACTTTTTAATGCACAATCTTTACTTATAGACACGCGTTTCTGGCTTTCGCCCCTCTTCAGTCTGTTACACAATAAACATGTGTATGAGTTTTTCATAATACAGTACATAATATTTATATATGATAATTTGAAAAAAATTACTATAACAACCTGAATAACATATATGTGACGATCGAATTTCCCGTTACAGGGTTACATTTATCTTATACGTCTAGGTCATTTTAGGTGTTTTCCTCGTAGATAGGTTGTATCTGGTGGATATCTTCCGCACTACGTCTTTCCACCTACCTTCTTCTCCCTACTAACTTGACTGCTTCCCCCATTTGCCTGGCAACGTGCAACATTTCTCCAAAAATGCTGCACACAACCACGCCTACAACTGTATAAATATTCTCCATCTTTGAATACTCCATCGAACAAACTGATGAACTTATACGCGACATGAAAAATGTAAAAATAAAGAAAAATTACAAAGTAGCAAGCCTAAATATACTGTAGTAAATACGTACCCTTCCCTAACCTGAAACGTAAAAGAAAGTACACTAAATGTGAGTGAAGGAAAAGATAAAAAAATTAATTTAATAGAATTCGTATATAAGAGTAATTCTTTTGAAGTTAACAATAAGTTTTACACACAGCAAACAGGCATAAGCATGGGATCATTCGTAGACCCGCAACTATCAGAACTTGTTATGGGAGATATAGATCTAGCTATCAATATCATTACAGGCATAATGTTTTATAAACGATATGTGGATGACATAATTATAATATGTGACAAAAACATAATAAAATAAAAAAATAAACAAATAAACAAATTAAATCATAATATTAAATGTAAGGTCAACAACAAGTCAAACACAGAAACAAACTACCTAGACATTGAATTAACCAGAAAGGCAAAGAGAATAGAATTATCTAGCCATATAGAAAGCCATGCGAGATTAATAAGTTAATAAACTACAATACAAATATCCCACAGTACATAAAAGAATACATATTCAGCATAAAGTATGCAGAACAAGCAAGCACATTGCAGAAGAAGAAAAAACATCTTAGCGAACTACGAACTATATTCCTATTAAAGTACTATCGACAACGAACAATAAAAAACTGGGAAGTAAAACCTACAATAAAAGGTTGGAAAAGATAAAAGCAGAGTAAGATACATATCCTTCCCTTACATTCGTGGATTCTTTGAACAGATAAATTAACGTTTCGATAAAATAAATATAAAACTAGCACCAACTTACAGAAACTTACAAAAAAAAAAAAATCCGGCAGGCTAAACCTGGTGTAAATAAACAAGCAGATAAATACAACACTGCTTACGTCGTTTACAAAATACCTTGCACACGCGAACCACCAAAAGCATACATTGGAGAAACAAAACGAAAATTGTAAACAAGATTAAAAGAACACATCGCGGATTCAAAATATAATAGAATTAACTTTGTTTTTAACGAACACTGCACAACTCATAACTGCAGCATAGATAAAACTGATGTTATAATAGTACACAGGGAAGAAAATTGGTACGAAAAAAAATTTAAATAAAGCTACGAAATTACTACAGACAGAAATAATATTAACAAGAACTAATAAAGGAATCTGATGGAAAACTTGCCATGTGTTTTTGGAATAAAACAAAATACTAGTGTTTACTACGCCACAAATATAAAACAGGACACGGTTTCAAAAAACAAATCAACAAATCTATAGAAACTAGAAACGGCAAGACTCATCAAACAAAAATGCAAAGAAGCCAACAGCAAGATCACAGACAGAAAGAGAAAATACAAGGTGAAATAGAAAAACTTTCTATAGACTTGAAGTACTTAAAAACGCACCTCAATGAACGAACACTCCTTAAAACACTATCTTTACCAAAATCAATCGCAGAAGCTATACCTACGAGAGAAAGAAATTATATCAACTTTAAAATTCTCAGAGCATCGATACAATACAAATATGTAAAAATTAGAACATTAAAACGAGCCCTGAAAAAATATAAGACAAACAGTAAGATAGGATTGTTACGAAACAACAAAAAAAATACAATACAATCAGCAATATGAAAATAACAAATATAAAAAATTAATTAAAAAGTTCAATACCCAACTAAAATAGAGATTACAAGTTGTAAAAAAGCTCTTATACGAAACAACACAGAAATAAATCTACCAATAAACATCAAGAAAATACTAAATAGAGGATTAAATTTCAACGGCCCCAATAAATAAGACGTCTTAAATATAATACCAAATGTAAACAAAGTGTGTAATGATCTACCTTAAACAGAATCAACTATAATGAAAAGTAAACTAAGTAATAAAATTAAACCATATATAACTAAAGAAAGAAACAAAAGAATAATAAAAGAACCAAGCTAACTTCAATATAAGACCCAAATCCAAGAGCTGAATAACATCCTAAGAGATAACGCATTAGAAATGATTAAAGCTGACAAATCAAAACAAACAGTAATTGTTAACCAAGAATAAACAAGAAATAAAAAACAAGAAATTGTAACCAATAATAATTTTAAAAAGCTACCTATAAACCCTATAGACCTAGCCTAATATATTTAGAACTTAAGAAAATAATTAATAAACTCGAAAAACTTAACAAGATTACTAAAACAGAAAAACGGTTCATACTAAACGAAGAAAATAACCGTATATCAAAACTAAATATAAAACTTAAACGCACAAGACAGGAGACCATTAATTGATTTTAAATATTCAACGTTATATAATCTGGAAAAATTTTTAAAACAAAAGCTTAAATATTACAACAACTCACACCTTGCAATTAAAAACGCGGACGAACTCATAAAAGAACTAAACTATATCAATATAGATGAAAAGTATAGAATAGCAATCCTCGACATAGTTGATATGAATCCATCAATAAGTTGGGATCTAATAGAAGAAAAGCTTAATAACCTAGACGCTAACAAAGAAATAATAGAATTAACAGAATTTACATACAGAAGTAACTATTTCGAAACCAACGGAGAATACTATACTCAGACAGATGGGATAAGTATGGGATCCGTAATCGGCCCGAAACTTGCCGAATTAATTATGATAGACATGGATAATATAATATGTAACATACCAGGAATAAAATTCTACAAAAGATACGTTGACGACATCCTAATAATATATGACGAAACAGAAATTCAGATAGAAGAAATTAATAAGCAGACAAATAGTATACATAAAGCAATAAAATTTAAAATAGAAACCGAAGATATAACAAGACAAAACATTAACTACCTAGATATTACAATAACAAGATTAAAACATCATCTCGAATATAGAACATTCAAGAAACCGAGCTCTAACCAAGTAACAACAAGATATCAATCAAAAATTCTGTCATACATTAAATATAATATATATAAAATAGAATACGAAAAAATCATAAACCGGACGTGCCAAGAAGCACATATAAACGAAGATCTAATGGAATGAATAAAGAAGTTTCTTAATTCCATTGCATGATTTCCGCAGAGATTGCTGAAACAATGGAATATCAGACTTAATGACCCAAGAAACCTATGTAAAAATAAAAATAAACAAGCAACTAAAACAAAATATATTAACTTTCCATTTATTAAAGGTTTATATGAACAAGTCAGCGCAAAAATAGAAAAAATAAACTACAAATTAGCACCATCATGTCAAAAAATGAAGAACAGACTGTTAACCTCAAACCAGGAAAAAAACCATCAAATACCGATTGAAAACCAAGGTGTAGTATATAAAATTCTGTGTACCTGCGAAAACAAATAACATTACATAGGAGAAACAAAAAGAAAAGTGAAAACTAGACTGAAAGAACACATAGCGGACCTAAAATACAATAGAATAAATTCTGCATTTTACGAACATTGTACTATAAACAACTGTAATATAGATAAAGATAACGTAGAAATACTGCATAAAAAATTAACGTACAACAGAAAGTTTAAAGAAACTATAGAAATCATGAAAAGTAAAGACAGTATAAATAAAAACTTAAGTCTTAAAATAAACGAAAACTAGATTAATGTATTATAAATAATTTTTTTTCCTGTGAAAAGCAATTTCTCCTAGAAATAATTTTTCAAGACAGATTTTGGAAAAAACCAAACCACAAAGTGGCGAACGTCATACGTGGCAACACTTGAGATACCAGCGCATAAGAAAAAATAAAAAGATTGAGGAACAGCTAAAAATTTTTTACAGTTGTGTTGTATCAAAATATGCCTGAAAGAAAAGATATTAACCTTTTAATTTGTAATATATACTAGTTTATTTACAAATGACTAAAGCAGATTTTACATATTTTTAAATTATACAAAATGTAACCAAAAGGTACTGTACGTCTATATATCGTTTACGTACTCATTGTTTTATGTAAATTCTCTACTGTAATAAGTTAAAATATGGTATTGTATTTAGTTGACTGAAGAGGGACAAAACCCAAAACAATGTACCGTATCGACTCAACTAATAAAGGAATCTGACGGAAAACTTGCCATGTGTCTTTGGAATAAAACACAATACTACGCCACAAATATAAAACAGGACACGGTTTCAAAAAACACATTAACAAGAACCTAAGAATAAAAATTCATAAACACTGGATACAACTATTAAAATAGAAAATCTCAAGAAGAATATTTATACAGGTGTAGGCGTGGCTGTGTGTAGCATTCTGGGAGAAATGTTGCGCATTGCCAGGCAAACGGGGTAAGCAGTCCAGTTAGCAGGGAGGGGAAAGTAGATCGGAAGACAAAGTGCGGAAGGTGCCGGACAGATGTTCACCAGATACAACCTATCTACGAGGAAAACACCTAAAATGAACTAGATATATTAAATAAATGTAACCTTGTAACGGGGGATTCGATCGTCACATGTACAGTACGTTATCCAGGTTTTTTCTAATTATCATATAATTAGAAAAAACTTACCATTAAAATTATTATGTATTATGAGAAACTCATACATATTCTTATTATGTAACAGACTGAAGAGGGGCGAATGCTAGAAACGCGTCTCTATAAGTAAAGGTTATGGATTAAAAAGTTGATGATAAATTATTTGCCAAGTGTCTATAAATTCACCAAGTCGTGACATTGAGCCAAGCAAAGCAAGAAAAAGAAGACACGGTTTCGACAAAACAAATAAAACGTTTTATTTATTTAATTACATTACATAATAATGCAAATTATACATTCAAGTGATAATGATTTAAATCGTTTTTAAAAATCGTTAAAAAATTAGTGACCACTAGATGGCCGAACGATTAAGGCAGCAGCCTTCCTCTATAAGGCACCAGTGGCGAGTTTGATGGGGCAAAAAGATTCGGAAATTTTTCGGGGATGGTCGGTTATGACAGTCAACGTTCCTAACCAACCGTCTTTATATTACCGTCTTGACAAAGTTCAAAATCGACTTGCTAATATGAGTGTGCACGGGGAGTAATAAGTTATAAATCATGAAGATGAAATATCTGCACTCTACACATCGCATTACTTATGCAATTGAATTTTGGCTAAAAATTATTCTTAAAACTTTACTTATTGATTGCGGGTTTGCGGCTGACAAACCGGCTGGTTGCGTGAAATTTTCTGTCACTTTCCATAAGATAACAACGCTAACATTATTTGAATAACCGAAACTGTAGAATTAACGTTGAATACATCGTGAATGTCTGCTCAATGCGGAATTTCATAAGTGGGTCGTGATTTGAATGTAGTCTAAATCAAAATAATTCAAATGAAAACACATAGCATTTTTTTGCTTTTATAGAAACAGAACGGTAACAGAAGCAGTTGCAATTTTCTTACCTTGATTAATGACTATTATAGTATATTAACAGTTAATTAAAACGAAAAATAATAATTAACTTTAAAAATAATTCAAGTACGAGATACCGCTTATTAAAATAAGCTTGTTCGAAGCTCTGCAGTCAGAGTTGAATCTTTGTTTATAGAACTTTGTGAAGTGTTATTTCGGTTTATCTTAGGAGTGAAGAAACATTATCTATTCAATATATATATATATATATGTATATCACAGAACAGAAATATATATAAAAATATATTTTTGCTTTGTACATTAGAAGTTATGATTTATAAAAGGTACAAAGTGTAAATGTAGAAAATTACGTTCAGGAAAATCGTGACTTTAAATGCATTGATGAAGTACTACCATTATACGAACTGTTATTAGAATTATTATGTTAACATTACGATAATTCCGCCACGGAGGAGAAATACTTCGGCAATAGGTCGAGGGATGAGGAGATGAAAAGGGTCGTGTGTATCTCAAATAGCATCTGACCTAATGACAATTTTACTCGTTACTAGCATCTACACCTTTTCATAAAACCCAACCCTTTCCTAAAAATTAACATTTTTGCCATTTTTTTATATTTAAAAACATTTTATATTTTCTACTAAAATATGATAACAGATGGCGCCACTATAAAGTTTAGGAATAGTTGAACAACACTTCCCTGAAATTTTTTAATTAAAATTTGAACGAATCATACATATACACCAAAATCTCATTTCTTACTTAATTTAAATCAGCAACATATAAAAAAATACGAAAAGATTAAAACTGTTTAATTACATTAGCGAGATTGGTGAACGTTTACTTCGCGAAAACGTGTACGTCGGAGTTCAGCGTCGCTTTCCCGTAAGCCTAGAAGTTTGACAATGGCGTTTCGAACGTCGAGCATGATTTCAGCCATTGTCAAACTTCTGGGCTTGCAGGAAAGCGGAGCCGAAGTCCGACGTCCGATTATCTGCGATATTTCCCGGAATTCGAGTAAATAATATTTTATCCTTTCACTTTTAACAATATGATAATTAACGTAAGCAATGCAATGAAATCTATCTCGATTGGACCGCTTCCTGTTCGACAGATTTCGACGATTTAATTTATACTTTCCGAAATAGAAACATTTTCGGTAAAAACAATTATTTAAACAGTTAATATCAAACTAATTGCTTGCTTCATAGAAGACACGTCATCGTGAATGATTTATAGAAACTAGTAGTTGAGTCCGGCGTTACTCGGGCAAAATTAACAAGGAGCTTTAAGATTATTAGATTCTTTCGTATTACTAACCCTTATATTATATTACAGTATTTAATTTATTTAACTTCAATGGTTATCTTAAGTATAGTCTTTAAACACTGAGTGCTTAATGTCATGCATTCTAAAAGTTTTTTAAAATTGTGCACAGTTCACGAAAAAGAATTACTAATTATGATACATTGGTTACTTGATATCATAAACCCTTACGTAAAATAACGTTTGTTGTTACATAAATCAAATACTATAACATAATAAATATTAAAATGGAAATCATAGAAAGAGTTCTGTTATTGCAGTCTACCAATGTCACGTTTATCTCAATAGTCAGATAATACGAATTGGCACAAATTCAATGGTCAACTGGACAAGAATTAAAAATATGATATCATAATTTTTTCTAATGTTTCTTGTAAGAAACTGTTCCATTCACAGAAGAATATGGAATAGACAACCAATCAAACTTCGCAAAACACTTTCCGAATATTTAAACTTGGCACCCTGGAAAACCATTTAATTTATAATTTGTAAAGGCTGGTTATCTCGTATTATGTAATTTTCTTATTCGAATGCAACCATATCGCTGGTCCGATAAAAAAAAAAGGAGTTGGAGCGAAAGGGGGTCGAAGTTAATTGGACCAAAAGTAGTTATTGACCTTCTCCTGGAAGAGAAGACCTTAACGTCCGAAAGGCTTTCTGTTGAAATAAAACACTATATTGTAAAAATGCTAGAATAATTGCTTGCGTGTCTTAATAAAGTGTTTACATTTTGGCAAAAAATTGTATAAACTCCATGGGAAGTATATTTTCATAAGTATCGCGTTTATAATTAAATTATTGGGCTGCAATTTAAAAAAAATTTTAGAGCTCTAAATTTTTTCTTTCAGTAGTTGGTAGTTCATATAGAGTCTTATGGCTTTACATAGTGACACCCGAGTGACATGCCAAAAAGGATGCATTCCAGGAAAACTTTTATGGGAAGCTGGACCCTATTTAAGTGGAAAAAAGCCACGTGGCCAGCAGATTGGCCTTGCCGGGATCCACGACTAACTACCAGTGTTGGGTAACGTGTTACAGTAGTTAAGTGAATATTATATACAGTAGACCGCCCTATAATTACGGTCCCTATAACTACGATTCCTAGAAAACTGCGAAATAATTGCGACTGTATCCGTAAAAACCCGTAATTACTATAATTACGGGTTTTTACGGATACAGTTTAACTACGTAAAACTCCTATAATTACGTAAAATGTCATCGGGCAGCCGAACTACTTTCCCGCCGTCCGTAGCGCCACACTGCGGAGAGATTACTATCGTCTGTACAGTATTACATATAAATAATATATATATTAGGTACTGTACATATAATTATATATTAATTATATATGAATTAAGTACTGTATATATAATTATATATTAAGTATATATAATTACAGTAAAACCTCGATTATCCGCCCCAATTGGGAACTGGGGTTGGTCGGATAATTGAAAAGTCGGATAACCAAAAAGTATGAAAAAATCCATTATTAGTGTAGTATATTATTATATCCCATGTAATTAGTATATTAGTATATTAGTATATCGCTATTAACCTATTTTGCGTTGAATTTTCATCGATGTTAAGCCTAACAAAAATTTTTTAAAATAATAATCGTCGCTATTGTATCGTTAAAAATTAGAAAATTAAGCTTCGTTTAAATACTGGCTCCCTTTCATGGTCGAATGAGTGTTGCCAGCTAAAACACGTAAAAATAATATTAAAGTAGCCAAGACAT
>NW_019384792.1:545430-581633 GCF_000671375.1 Centruroides sculpturatus | reverse complement strand
CGAAGTTCTACGAAGTTTTCACAGAAAAATAAGTTGTTAGAAATCGGCCGCTCTTTGCTGAGCTGTTCCGCGACGAAAACAAGCTTTAGCAATGCGGATGTCTAATAGTGCACACTCGGTAAGTAATCCTACAATTTTTGTTTATAGCGTAGTTTATACGGATTATTTCCAAAAAATATATACGTATTTTGGAAATGTTGAGTCGGATTAGTCTAGAATCGATTAATTTTATGGAAGAAAACCTTTCAATCAGCCGTAGTCCGTAAACATCACACGTGTCGGGCTGTGATTGGAACGATTCGTAAGAAATCGCATTCCTAAAAAATGGGACGTATCTATATCTTATAGGGGGGTCGACTGTATTTTAAAATTATAATATTATATTAATAAGAATTATATTTAATTTTTATTTTGTTACATTAAATTTCTGTCAGTAGATGGTTTAAATCAGCATTTCTTATGTAGATACAAATTAATTGATTTACAGAAATTCAATATACTGTATATTTTGGAGTGGATGTACGACATCATCATTATCATGTTGTGCCTGGATGCAAAGGTTATGAGCCATTCGGGTATGAACATCTTGCTTGTATAATTTGTGCTTTGCCTCTCTCGACAAGTGCAAAATTGCTCATCATAACAATCTGTTATTTGTCAGAAAATTTAACAGGAAAGCTTATGAAAATTCTTTAGTGTGAATATTTAGTGTACCAGTGCCTTTTAGCTGCCACTCGAAATCATCGAGTGACATTTCCACTTCCCAGGATGAGAATCTAGTGGTTAGATTTTGGGAAGCGGTGTAGGTATAATGTGACGGTGTTATGTACAGCGACCATGCGTGATATGTAAATGAATGAGTGCACTGAAGAGGTAAGATAATGTTGATATGTAAAGATGTGTTGTAGTGAAACCGCGAGCATACCCAATCGTTAAAGCTTCTATACTAAATCCATAATCTTCCCATTGGTAAGGTCTTCAGATTTCATCTCCAGGTCTCACTAAAGCGTTCTCCCTGAACTCCAGTTTTGAATCTTTCCGTTCATAAAGATGTCTTGAGATTTCGTATTTGGCTCCCACGCCAAATACACTGATGCGTACTTTCGGGATGAAATGTTGTTGAGAAATTTACGATGAAAAGTCTTCAGCTAGTCGAAATTCTGTTACGATAGTGGATTAATTTTTATTGTTAGTGAGAAGTATTGTTTAACAATAACCATACAAACCGTTGTTGGAATGATGACGTTTAATTCTTAAGTTTTGTAGAAAAGTACAGTAAAGCGTCGTTTATCCGAATCAATTGGGTACTGGGGTTGTTTAGATAACTTATTTTTCGGATAACCAATTATGTACGAAAAAATATATTAATTTATCCTGTGTTGAAATTTTTCTCCGTTGCGTGTCGCTTCGCGTTGAATTTTCTTCGATGTTAAGCCGAACAAAGACTATTTTATCGTTAAAAATTATTTTTTATTTTGTACAAACAAAATAAATATATTGACAAATATAAAAACAATAAAAAAGTATACTTCAGAAGTTAATTTAGTATCAAAAACGTAAAATATTTGAGTAGCTTAAGACATGGCCAAAGATCACAGCGCCACAGCACTGGCGAAAATTTAAATTTGTCTACTGGAATTCCTTCGGATAACCGGCGTTTCGGATAACCGACCTTCGCGTGACCGTAGGGTCGGTGTCTCTTTGACACCACGTCAGGAGACTTGAATCTGACACCACCGAGTCTCGCAGGACTCGGAAATCGCGACGTTAAGTCACGCGAGCGGTTACGGGTGAGCGATTGGATTCGGAGTAGAGATGAGGAGAGAGACGAGGAAGTAACTTAATCGGATTCCATGGTTGCTAACAATTAACAATTTTAACCCGTCAAGTTTACATAGCTTTACAGAAAACTCGGTCTTTTCGGCCCTGAAAGAATTTTTTTTTATAATTTTTTGATGTTTTTTAGGTCTCCAATTTTTTTCAAAAATTTTTACTCGCGCGAAAAAAATTCAATCGCGATTTTAATCTACCTTCAATGACGCACGATTAACAATTAATTGTTTTTTAATGGGAGTTTGATATCAAATTTTATTCATTGTTCTAAAGTTGCACGGGTTTACTTCGGTAAAGTTATTTAAAGCTACATTCTAATATGAAAAACGACTTCCAATAGTTTTTTAATTTTTTAATTAATATATTTTACTATATATAAGTTTAATTAAGTCGGGGGGTCGTAAATCGCAATAAAAATTTAAAATTTTTTAAAATATTTAAAAATGTATAGCCAGCTAGTAGTCACCCTAATTTATACCCTTGTCAACTTGAGACGTCATTGAGAATGTTTCGGGAAATCTAACATTAAATGTTCTCTAGGTCATCCAGCTGTAAATACAATGACTCATCCGTGTCAGATTTTACAGAAAGACGAGATAATAAAAAATAAAGCTTGAATCTTTTTTTTCAAAATTAACGCATTTTTTTCGTTTTTTTCAGTTTTAAGTATTTTTTATGTTTAATTATAATTAATTAAAAATTGATCGGGAATCAAGGGGTTAATTAATTAAAATTACTTGTGGACAGCAAAGCTTTTGCGTAGACAGCATGATAAGTGTAAGCACTCAACTTTTCTAATTGGTGACTCACGTAATTAATGGCACAAAGTATTGAAGATATTAGTATTGATTGTATTGATTGCGTGTTCTAATTTATGTACGTTAGTGTTTTAAAAATAATCTCGCCTAATCAATACTTATTAGAGAATGCGCAGCAACCTTTCTTGGCATTTACTCTGCATTCTTCACAGAAGTGAGAGTATTGTAATAATTTTCTATAATGCGAAAATACTACAAATAATCCTTTTTAATTCTGTTACTTAAGAAATATGATACAAATCGTATCAAGTGTAAATCCTGCAGTTGTAAATCCGAAAGACGAAATTTGTGTGCAATGTCTTCTCTCTTCGTTTACTTTGATTTCAATGGTTTACGGTTGGGAATTTTTTAAGAAGTGTTTCTGTGTCGTAAAAACAGATGGTTGCCGGCGCTAAATTTTCAACTTCTACGTCTCATTTAACGAATACGTTTATTGGATACATTCCATCTTTCTTCTCTGTATGACAATTCCTTACGTATCGATTGTGTTGCCATGTTTTTCCTTGTATGCGGTATTCGAGTATGACATATTTATCAGAGTAGCCGTTGCGGCAATTACCTTGGCTTTAGCTTTAATGTTCAGTATTGTCAAAAGAGTCAAACTGAACTCTAAAATACAATTAAGAAAGTCGTATCGTTTCGTTAAAGATAAATTATATGCTGCTATGAATAAATTACGGTTTTTTGCAGTAATATTAAGTGTTAATTTTACGATCTTCACTAAATGTATATTCATTTTTCTAGTTTATCCTGCTTTAGAGAAAGGAAAGTCCTTTAAATATGAACCCCTTATCTGTTGCATTCAAATCAGTTTCGCTACTATTATAATAATTGGTGGTGTTACATATATTTTTTTTTTATTGGCTTGCTTTTATTACTTTAATGAATGCATTCGAAAATGTTTCAGAAGATTTGTGTCGGCTTGAAAAGGACAGTCCGAACGTTTACTCAGAATTGGAAGAGACTATGGCACAACATGAGGAACTCTGGCATTTTATCAAGCAACTAAATGGACCATTCAATTACGTATTAACAATTATGTACAGTGTTTTATTAATAGAAATATGTTTAGTTTATTTTATATCCATTTTCTCCATCTGAAATTTGCGGTGAAAATTTTCACTTCTTTACTCTGTGTTACTCTTACTTTTGTTTCTATTTCAACAGGATTCTTGTTATCTGCCTTCCCGTCTTCCGTAATGTATTCTTAGTCGAAAATTTCGCAGTTGTTTCAACTACACATTTGTTAAAATGTGTTATGTTTCTTTTTTCAGATGCAAACGTCTTTTCAAAGCATTGGCAGGTTTGCTGAGTGCGATCTGAAATTGGAACAGAAGTTGAAGGTATCGCATTTTAAATATGTCGTTATTCGGTTAAACGTTTATTATAAGTCTGTGTAATTACAATATAATAATAAAATGAAATAATTTACTAGATTCTGAATTTTATGAAGAGATTTGGTAAAGAATCCACATGTTTATCATTTAGAAATTATGTTACGATTACCAAAAAGTTTCTAATAAAAGTAAGTCGAACAATTCAATTCCGTTATGCTTTTATAATATAAGTGCTGATACCTTCACTAAATTTATCATTAAATATTTCAGTTGGAAAGTTCTCTACATTTCATATTTCGTGGTCTTTTAAATATAAAAAAAAAACTTCGGTGGATAAAAATTAACGAGCAATTGCTGCAGTTGCGGGTCGGTATCACAATACGTTTTTGCAATTTGTAATCACATTTTAATTAAAAAATTATATAACTTTCGATCCAGAAACGTATCTGGATCGGAATCTGGACATTTGGCTTCTAGGCTTTTTATATCTGGTGTGGATTTTCATCTACGCAATATCGTACTCGGCATTAAGAAATATCAAATTTTAAAATTGCAGCCCAATATTTATTGAAGATTTCAATTAGCAATGATAACTTAAAGTTAGAATTATTTGTCGAATCACAAGTTTGTTAGTAATTATTTATGGTATTAACTTTTTATACTCAGTTAAATAATTACAGTAGAGTGTCGATTTTCCGAAAGTCAATCATCCGAAAGAATTCCAGTCGGCAAATTTAAATTTTCGCCAGTGCTGTGGCGCTTCAATCTTTGGCTATGTCTTGGGCTATTCAAATATTTTACGTTTTTGATACTAAATTAACTTCTGAAGTATAATTTTTTTATTGTTTTTATATTTTTCAATATATTTATTTTGTTTGTACAAAATAAAAAAATAATTTTTAACGATAAAATAGTCTTTGTTGGCTTAACATCGACGAAAATTCAACGCGAAGCGACACGCAACGGAGAAAAATTTCAACACAGGATAAATTAATATATTTTTTCGTACATAATTGGTTATCCGAAAAATAAGTTATCTAAACAACCCCAGTCCCCAATTGATTCGGAAAATCGACGCTCTACTGTATTTCAAATAACGAATTGGTAGAAAAATATCAGGCGTATCAAACTAATGGAGCGACGTAATCGAGATCATATGAAGAAAATAAGATTTATTTGGGGGATGAAATTTGGTCTTACTAGATTCTCCTCAGCCACAAGTATAAAAAATACAGATACCTACAACAATTGCAATAAACATTTAACATTTAGTTTAATAAGTTATATATATGTAAAATTTCAAAGAAAGAAACAAATTTGCGATACAGTACTTAACTTAATAGTTAAAGATTACGTGGATGTGTAAATTGCAACTGGTAGCAATTTATACTATGAATATGCAGACGATTAAGACAATTAATTAATTAGAAGCTAGAAGCTTATAACTATATTTTTTAATATTGAATTTTATTTTTCACGTTACACCAGAGTTTCAGAAGAATTATGCGCAGAAATCAATTTTGCACGATTGTAATTTTATAAAAGTAATATTACTATTTATACGAGTAACTTTAGTCTATAGAAAATAGAATGTATTGGTATGAGAAATAAATTATCTACACGTGTACAATTATATTTATGTATAAATAATCACATCACTTCTAGATGGAAAAACTGCAGGAAACGAAATTATATAATTCGTTCGACCGAATATTAATCGAGCAGTGCTGAATATTCACTTCAGTCATTCGCTGTATAGAAATGGTCATTTAATTTAAAAATACAGACTGTAAGTAATGACGTAAATTGTGATTAATTTTTGTGAATTCTTATTGAAAGATTGCTCTTGCAATATGAGAGGATACTGCGTATTACATGTACATATTATCACTAATAAGTTAGAGGAAACGTTGTATATAACCGTCAATTATTTCGAAAATGTCACCTTTCAGTTAAACGAACACTTTCACTGTAGCCCATTAAAATTGCTACACCATGAAGGCGGCGCCTGACAAACGCAAAATTTTCACGAACGTTATAACATGCTGAATGCTCTGTACAATCCTTTATTTGATTCCACGGCAAATGAGTAAGTTAGTAAAAATTTACAATGGTTATAATTATTGTAGAAATACTCAGATGTAACCGCACCTGAGTTAAACGACCATACATATTTATATAGTTTTAGAGTGTGAACTAACCACAGCATCGTTTTAACCCCGAATTACGATTTTCTTAGGCTATACAAATGTAAAAATTAGCCGGTTGTTCTCATTTGATGTTATTGATGTGTAAATGCGTACACGCACTGTAGTAAGATAAAGTGGGCCATCATCATCCTCAGTTACTTAAAATAATATTTTTAAATTTATTTTAGAGAAAAGTTTTTTATTTTAAAATACTTTTTCTCAATTGAAGTAATATTTGAGGTGAAGTTCGCGGAATATAGGTTAAGCTAGGTTTTTGAATTTTTTTCTCTATAAAATTGAATATTAAACTCTATTCTAATACATTACATAAGCGAATATTACTAGTTGTTGTAATGGATACGTAAATAGAAGTGCGAGGATTCAGAAAGAAGTTCATCAAATAAAAATTCAGCAATGTACTTCTGTAACAATCGAGAGAAAAACGATTTTATAATCGTAATGAAAAATGAGAAGAGAGATTGTTTGCGTGGAATATCTGAAACAAGATCTTTAAATAAGAAGAAGAAAAAAATATCGGTTTATTTGGTTATGGCTACGCGACACCTGGGCGATCTGCCGAGTTGAATGTTTTTCGAGCCGATTTTATATGAGAAACTGGACCTTATTTAAGTGCTATAAAAGTGAAAAACACATTAAACTTTATGAGATTAACAGATTGGTGAAGCACGATGCCGCGATTAATACGCATTTACAAACGTCATATTTAGAAGATGTTCCGTGATTTTTACTAACAAGAAAAGGGGTACGTGGTTAAGAAATTTTGTAAGTAGATTTGGGTAATCCGGGATTTTTAAGCAACAAAATTGAGTGATTTTTATGGTTAAAGAGTTTTTATATTGGGGCAAGATCACTACTAAAAGAATTGAGAACATTTTGACGAAAAGTTGCAGCCCGGCATTATGACGATGTCACAATAGAAAATCGCTTTTTAGTATTAGTTTGGTCTATTTCATTGCGGCAACGAGACTCGTGAGCGATCTGCTAAGGAGGACGCATCCCGGGAAGGCGTTTATGTAAAGTTGGCCTCAATTGAAGTGTTACTAACGCCAAGAAAACCCAGAAAACTGGACATAGCCAATCCACGACTGATTAACGGTTTTCGGTAGTTTTAACCACTCAGTTACTGGAGTATACTTATTGGATTGCAATTTAAAAAAGTTGTAAAGTTATAAATTTCCAGTCGTCCGCTTGTCTCTGACCTTACTTAATCTCGAGAACGTCTGGTCTAGAATTTCATGTACCTAACTCCATGAATGGATAGATGAAAGAGTCAGATACGTGTTAGCTACATGAAAGTCGAGACCAGACACGGAAATCGTAAGAAATAAGGACCAATTTGTACCGCGAATCATGTTATTTCAATACAAAAATTTTCTTCCGAACGGAGTCAGATAATTAATGTTAAGTGGTATATTTACTGTACAAGGTGAAAACAGACTGTTGCATACTCTTATACTAGCAACTTGACACGAGTTCTGTTTTAAAATATATAATTCTTAATATAATTAAACATAGTGAAGATGTGGGATTAATTGTCAATGCTATAACATCTGATATGGGTCTATAAATCAGGCAATGTGGAAAGCCTTTGGCATCGTTAGTGAAAGGCCTCTTTTAGCAAGCCCATCATTGCTCGGACAGGCCCTCAATGGAGCGGTCGGGTGGTAAAAGACGGGGTACGACATATCCGGACGGACCACCTCCCGAAAACTTCCAGGGGATCAATAGATCTGTCTGGATTCGATTCCGGGTTTCCAGAGCGGAAGGCTTCCACCTTAAGAACGAAGGACAAGCGCAAGCCCGAAACATTCTGAAAGAGATAACGACAGGTAGTCCAATGCGACAGAGAGGTATATGAAAGCATACATAAAATCATTGGAACAATCACCGCTAATATCAGGTGAAGATGCTCTATATGCATAGGTGGATGCTAAACTGTCCCGCTGCCAATATGATGTTATAAGAATAAGTGCTCTGCAAAGCAATGTCGAAGAAATAATTTTGAAGAATACCTTTGGTACTATTTGCCACCTATATTACACAAGTATTTCATACACGGACCTTAAATTATAGGATATGTTTCGCACTACTGCCCATAGAACAGCTGACAGAAGAGGCTCGAGTAGCTCGCGATAAATATTTTAAAATGTACATAGAGTATTACGCCAGAAACCGAATACAAATATTTTAAACTTCTGTTTATCGAGTTCGGATCCCATAAACACCAGCAAGCCACGATTTCACAAGTATAAAAGGAAAATTCCCAAAAAGCGGAAGACTTATTACAATCTCCACTCACACACGCCTCTAATCATCAGGATATTTGTAATGATAATAGAGTTAATAAATAAGTGCATTCGCATTTTCTCTGTTGTATTTTATTACATATCTTTGACAATATACTCTAATAAGAAAACCTTAACTTATCGTTTGATGCATCTATACAACTATATAAAAGCAAACTTTTTAAAAAAAAAATAATTTATTAGCTTCAACAGCACATAAACTACGCTATACAATTTTACTCGATTTAGTACAGTGAGAAAGTTTTCTATTTTTGACATTTCTTATGACATTCATATTAACTCTACATATTTTAAATTATAAACATATTCTGTACAATGTGAATGAAGATTTATTGATGGCCCTCTGATATTTGTCTTTTGTTTATATAGGCAAATGCACGATTTTGTATATCCATTTTGGTGCTTACCAATTTTGTAAAAGTTTTTATTTTAGTAATTATTATACATTCGTGACAATACATCTAAATTGAAGATTCGTGAAGAATAATTTTAGAATAAATCACATTTGTGAGTAGCCTACATAGCGTGCACTGTACGAATGTCGCCTGTCAATACAGCTCGTCGATGCAAAACAAAATAGAAGACTTAGCCCTTTTACGTGCTTTGAATCTCCTTCTAAAGCCTTAATAATAAACATTTAAATGTTTTATCTAAAAAATTTTTGCTTACAATATTGTAAACAGTTTTCAACAATCAAAAAACAAAACAAAAATCCGAATTATTGATTCGTATAATTGACTTAAAATACTTTTTTACAGAACTTAATAGTTAAACGTCATCATTCCAACAATGGTTTGTACGGTTATTGTTAAACAAAACTTCTCACTAACAATAAAAATGAATCCACTATCGTAACAGAATTTCGACAGACTAAAGACTTTTCATCGTAAAATTCCCAATGACATTTCATCCCGGAAGCACGCATCGGTGTATTTGGCGTGGTACCCAAATACGAAATCTCAAAACATCTTTATCAACGGAAAGATTCGGAATGGAGTTCAGGGAGAACGCTTCAGTGTGACCCGGAGATGTAATCTGAAGACGACCTTAACAATGGGAAAATTATGGATTTAGTATAGAAGCTTTAACGATTGGGTAAGCTCGCGGTTTCACTTCACTACAACACATTTTTACATACATTTCTCACGATTATATTCACAATTGAACCATTATCCCACTTCTTCAGCGAACTCATTCATTTACATGTCACGTATGGTCGCTGTACATAACACCGTCACATTATACCTACACCGCTTCCCAAAATCTAACCACTAGGTCCTTGATCTGGGAAGTGGCAAAGTCACTCGATGATTTCGAGTGGCAGCTAAAGGGTACACTAGATATTCACAGTACAGAATTTTCATAAGCTTTCCTGTTAAATTTTCTGACAAATAAAATAGATTGTTATGATGAGCAATTTTGCACTTGCCGAGAGAGGCAAAGCACAAATTATACAAGAAATACGTTCATACCCGAATGGCTCATAACCTTTGCATCCAGGCACAACATGATAATAATGATGTCGTACATCCACTCCAAAATATATAATGAATTTCTGTAAATCAATTAATTTGTATATACATAAGAAATGCTGATTTACACTATCTACTGACAGAAATTTAATGTAAGAAAATAAAAATTAAATACAATTCTTATCAATAAAATATTATATTTTTAAAATACATTATACAATATTCACTTAACTACTGTAACACATTACCCATCACTGGTAGTTAGTCGTGGATCCCGGCAAGGCAAACCGGCTGGCCACGTGGAGTTTCCCGGCTTTTTTCCACTTAAATAGGGTCCAGCTTCCCATAAAAGTCTTCCTGGGATGCATTCTCCTTGGAATGTCACTCAGGTGTCGTATTGCCATAACCCAATAAATCAAACTAATTCTAACCAGCGATTATTTATTGCGACATACTCACAATGCTCGCCTGAAAGTTTTCGTCACAATGTTCTCAATTCTATTAGTGGTGGTTTTGTCCTGTTCATCATAATTTTGCTGTTAGCAATAGAGTCGTGTATCCAATTTCGTTCAGGGGAAATTTTGAACGGATGTAACGTGGCTTTCATTTTAAACTGGAAGTTAGTATATAAATTAATCTTTTCTCTATACCAGTGTTTGTCAACCTCTAACGAATCGTCGCCCCCTTCAACGTAGTATCACCCCCTTCACTTCAAAATTCCGATGCCGAGGGCCAACGCTAACGTCGAATTCGTACTGCATTGAATAGACTAGTGACTAGTCTAATGTTATTTGTTTAATTATTATAAGATATGTAAGAACGCCGATTGAAATGGAGATTTTTTTCCCTACCGTCAGGATGGTCTAAGGTCTACGCGTATGTGGGTGGTGGATTTTAAAGACTGCAAAGACAAGTGTTTTACAAAGGTAAACCGTTTATTCCGGACGATAATGCTTACATAAAGTCTCTCGTTGGCAAGGTCCTGTGTTGTTGGAAATTTTCGACGTCGGTGCTGGTCTTGCGTCGTCGGGATTTTCGGCGGCGATCTGGTCGAGCGACGTAGGGGCCCCTGGACAGTGTTGAGCAAAAAGTTCGAAGTCTCGAAAGTCGGTGCACAAAAAATGAAAGGATGCACGAAAAACAAACCAGAGATACACGAACACAAAAAAAGTCTGGTGGAAGTCTTAGTGGAAGTATTAGTAGAAGCCTTAGTGAAAGCTTTGTTGTCCTTGAAATTGGTGCTTTTATAAGTTTTTCGGGATCGGCTTTTTGCTAATTGAATAGACCTTACATCACCGTTTTCTAATTGGTCTTCCACCTGTCTTCAGATGTAAATGGAGCTTTGTAAGGTTCGCGAGAAAGGTCGGCTGGAGATGGTTTATCCGACACCATCATTTTCGACTCTGATCGCGTTTAATTGTTGACTATGACACCTACGCTCATTTTGACATTCTTTTTGTTTCGTTTTGCTTTCTAAACTGCGTCTTAACTTTAATATTTTAAATTTTCTTTTTTTATATCTAAAATTTTGTTTTTCCCGTTATTCTTTATGAGCGCTGAAGTCAAAGTCCGGTATCGCCGATTCGATACGTATATAATCTGCTTTCTTGACGATTGAACTTAACAATTTTTTTTATATCTTTCCTTTTGGGGGAGGGCTATTTCCGGGGCCTCACAGATATAACGAATAAAATATCTAATTATTCTGAGTATAATGTTTTACTTTATCCTCCATAAAAATGTTTTTCGCCCCAGCAAAATATAAATTGTTACTAATCGGCCCCTCAACATGGAAAAACGCCCACATGGGGACAATATCGCCCCCGTTGAGAAACACTGTTCTCTATACTTTCTTCATCTGGACTCGATTCCCATCTATCTGATCCCGTTTTCGAAATTATAAATGGACAGAAAGCAAGACAGCGAACGACAGTCAGAATCTATAGGTCTGGCCCACCAATGGCCGAACGGTCTTCGTCCCACACTTTGAGTGGACTAGACCCTGAACACTGGGAGTTCGGTCGTGGGTTCGCTCCTCGTTGGAACGAGCTGGCAGCGTGGAGTTTTCCGGGTTTTCTCCATATCGATTACGTCCGAATAGTGGCCAGTTTCCCATAAAAGTCCTCCCGGAAGGCATTTTATCGCACGATTAGGCAATTCTATAAGGTCGGCTCTTCGATCGCATAGCCATCACCACAAGTCTCTCGAAGTAAAGGTGTACAGCCATAAGACACTATATGAACTACCAACTACTGAAAGAAAAAATTTAGAGCTCTAAATTTTTTTTAAAATTGCAGCCCAATAATTTAATCATAAACGCGATATTTATGAAAATATAATTTTCATGGAGTTTATACAATTTTCTGCCAAAATGTAAACACTTTATTAAGACACGCAAGCAATTATTCTAGCATTTTTACAACATCGTGTTTTATTTAAACACAAAGCCTTTCTGACGTTAAGGTCTTCTCTTCCAGGAGTAGGTCAACGACTACTGTTGGTCCAATTAACTTCGACCCCCTTTCGCTACAATTCCTTTTTTTTTATCGGACCGGCGGTATGGTTGCATTCAAATAAGAAAATTACATAATACGAGATAACCGGCCTTTACAAAATATAAATTAAATAGTTTTCTAGTGTGCCGAGTTTAAATATTCGGATAGTGTTTTGCGAAGTTTGATTGGTTGTCAGATTACTATTCCATATTCCTCAGTGAATGGAACAGTTTCTTACAAAAAACATTAGAAAAAATTATGATATCATATTTTTAATTCTTGTCCGGTTGACCATTCAATTTGTGCCAATTCGTACAATCCGACTATTGAGATAAACGTGACATTAGTAGACTGAAATAACAAAACTTTTTGTATGATTTCTATTTTAATATTTATTATGTTATAGTATTTAATTTATGTAACTACAAACGTTATTTTACGTAAGGGTTTATGATATCAAGTAACAAACCTAACATAATTAATAATTCTTTTTCGTGAACTGTGCACAATTTTAAAAAACTTTTAGAATGCATGACATTAAGCACTCGGTGTTTTAAGTCTATATGTAAGATAACCATTGTAGTTAAATAAATTAAATACTGTAATATAATATAATAGAAGGGTTAGTAATTCGAAAGAATCTAATAATCTTAAAGCTCCTTGTTAATTTTGCCCGAGTAACGCCGGTTTCAACTACTAGTTTCTATATATCATTCACGATGACGTGTCTTCTATGAAGCAACGGCCATTAGCTTGATATTAACCGTTTATAAAATATCAAAAAATGGATATTGATTAATATATATAAATATAATCTACTTATTTAATATTTAAATCGTAAATTTTCCAATAACCGAAACCAACCGCATTATATATAAGATATTTTTTAGTAAAGGCATTAATTTTAAGAAAAACGAGCGATATTTATTGTATTATTGTCACAATGCCAGGGTGCAACTTATAAAGCCCGATAACGACACGTGGCTTGGGCCTTTAGCCACGTGTCATTTACCACGGTTTGAATCATGCGGCTTGAGATTCTGGACATAAAATTTATTGCTTTTGCATAAAGCCGTGTAACATTCAGGATACCACGTCTTTATCGATTTATTCGGCCTTCATACGTTGGATTTTTAATAAGGTTATATCTTTTGAATGATTTATATTGCTTTACTCCACTTATTTGCCATTTTTATGGTTTCTCATCGCGTGCGAAACGTTAAACCGCAATTCTGGTTCCATTATTACGCTTATTACCGCTAAATCAATCCCCACCGTGCAAACTTGACACTTCGGTCATAAACAATCTTTGAACGTCAATATTTGGGGTTCTATTGAAGCTAGAATCACGGCGTTTGTTTTGATATACGTAGAAACACTTCAACTTTAACCAGTATGTTAAACACGATTTTTTAAATCAATTTTTCTAATAAAAATACGTCGGACTTTTGTTTTTTTTAAAATTTTTTCTTGACAATTATAAACAAAAATACGATAATCAGAGAGACAGAAGGGTTTGTAAACGAAATAAAATGACAGCGCTTAGCTAGCGAAAAAATTAAAGAAGATATGGCAATTTGAAATTATTTTACAAAAATCCGGGCATTAGGTTTTGTCGATTCGATCGATTATTTCCGAAAATCTAAGATACAACTGGATATAGTCGTGCCGGTTATCTATTTAACTCTTTTGAGAAGAATTAAAATAATGTCACTTCTGAATAGCATCAGAGTTCCCTGTACAGTTAATTATGGACTCTTGCCATACGATCTTCATATCAAGTGTCGTCTTTCATGTATCTAACTCCGTTCTCGAAGTTGAGGATGGACAGACAGCAGATAAATAAATAGACATAAGGCAATAACAGTTTATACATCAACAAGTTTTTTCCAATTGCAAGTTAATAAATTAAATAACTGTATTAGCAATAACTACTTATAAACGAACTTCTCTTAATTAAAATTAATTGTGGAGTGAAGAACTTCAGGCGTGATAAAAGTAAGCTCTCAACTTTTCTAATTACTGACTCATGCAAGTATTGATTAGACAAGGTATTGAAGATATTAGTATTAATTGCGTGTTCTAATTTATGTACGTTAGTGTTTTAAAATAATCTCGCCTAATCAGTACTTATTAGAAAAGGCGTAGTAACATTGATTAGCATTTACTCTGCATTCTTCAGAGAAGTGCGAGTATTGTAATAATTTTCTATAAGGCGAAAATACTACGAATAACCCTTTTTAATTCTGTTACTTAAGAAATATGATACAAATCGCATCAAGTGTAAATCCTGCAGTTGTAAATCCGAAAGACGAAATTTGTTTGCAATGTTTTCTCTTTTCGTTTACTTTGATTTCAACTGTTTACGGTTGGGAATTTTTTAAGAAGTGTTCCTATGTTTTAAAGACTGATGGTTACCTGCGCAAAATTTTTAACTTCTACGTTTCATTTAACGAATACGTTTATTGGATACATTCCGTCCTTCTTCTCTGTATGACAATTCCTTACGAATCGATTCTGATGCCTTGTTTTTCGGTATGCGGTATTCGAGTATGATATATTTATCAGAGTAGTCATTGCGGCAATTACCTTGGCTTTAGCTTTAATGTTCAGTATTGTCAAAAGAGTCAAACTGAACTCTAAAATACAATTAAGAAAGTCGTGTCGTTTGGTTAAAGATAAATTCTGCGCTTCTATGAATAATGTACGGTTCCTTGCAGTAATATTAAGTGTTAATTTTACGATATTCGTTAAATGTATAATAATTTTTTGGTTTATCCTGCTTTACAGAAAGGAAAGTCCTTTAAATATGAACCCCTTATCTGTTGCATTGTAGTCATTGTGCATTGTAGTGTCTAGTCGGTCTCTATAAAAAGAGATAGTTGCTATAAATGATGCAGAGCAGGACTGGAGATGGTTCTTGTTGAGGTCTTCATTTTCCAATTCTGGGAAAAAATGTTGGACATGTCTCAAAGAAGCGTAGAATGATGACTCTATAGCTAACTCTGTAGAGATGTTTTCTGAAGACTGGGAAATAAACACTTAAAACAAATAAGTTTCTTGAAAACACTGAGGACTTCAAGTTGGAGGTCTTTAAAAGGAACCAGGGTTCTGTGGTACAATTTGATATCTTTATGGATATTTTAGTCTGACTCTCTCTTTCTTTATTTTTATTACTATTAACATATACTTAAATATCTATAATTATTATCGTATTATTAAAATAATAGCTCTCATCCTAGTTTAGCTTAAATTAATGTAGGTATATAATCTAATGGCAGTAAACCAAGAGGTCTATGTTATGCTACTTCAATAATACAATATAATATAGAAGAACTATTCTTTTCAATTACATATGTACTAAGCCCTTAAAATTAACTTATCCCCTCAATACCATTATTCTAAGTTTTTCTACTCACAAATTTCGATGTGTATTAATCTGTACTTTATTCCTTCAAAATATTATGAATAATAATGAAAAAATAATGGGATAATAACATAACTATACTAATGCAAACACTCTCCTAATTTCGTTACCCCTAATTTTGGATTCGGCGTAAGTCCCGAAGGAATAAAAGTGCTTATTTATCTTATATTTTATTTTACCATATAGGCTTAATGACTATTTTTCTTATTTTACTTATTACTATCTTACTTATAACTTTCTACTATCGCCAGTGTGGCGCCGCCTTTTCTTTCAATACCGTAAGCATTACCAGAGGATTCAAAATAGGGTCTATTAGATCCGTTAAGAATAGGATACTTTGCAGATTTCGCGAACGTAGATATAGGGATACCACTTCCGTAGGCCCTTTTCTCCATTCCTATGTCCACAATGGACCGACGGATTATCATCCTGGAACCTATTCCAAAGATGATACTAAAGGCAAAGAACATTAAATGTATAAACTGTTGTAATGTTTCTTTGACCCCAGACCGATACTCATACTCGTTCCTAACCTCCTGCATAGGTCTATCGGAGGATTTTTGTTTCTTTAAATTTACTGTGATCTCTTTAAAATTGGTATAATTTAAGCTAGTCGAAGCAAATCGTAAATGTCTTATAACTTTTTGGTTGTGTATGCTAGTGTCCTGGGTATCCTTATCAATGTTGTGTTCGGTTTTTCTATGGCGTCTCCTGTGATGAGCCAACCGAATACTTCTTATCACACTTAACCCAAAATATTTCCAGTCTACTTTCCTTCTAGCTCTACCTTGATTCCCTCTACCAGTATTCCTTTGTTCGGAATTATTTTTCAACTTCGGAAACTCGTTCTGACTACATCTCCGCTTTTTTTTTCCTCTTCGTCTTCTCTGTCGGTCAAGTGGGATAGGAGAACAAAAATGTACTTCACGACCATTTGCCAATATTATTTTCTTATTAGGATAGTCTATTTGTATTCTTTCACCCTCTAGGATATCTTTGCCTATGGTACCATCGCCCGGCGATGTCACCGCTGGGTCCACGATTCTCCCCATCCTTATAAATTTGTACCCTCTTAATTTATATAGTGGGGACACTATGCCTCTAACTAAAACCTCTTCTCCTAGGGTATTTTCCAATTTCAATGTGATGGAATCATGCACTAAAACTTTTGGCTTTAATTTCTCAGTAATCCTTTTTGATAAGTACTTTCAGCATTCTCATCCACCTGAACCTTTATAGGTATGTTATTGGCGTATATAAGTATGACTGGTTTATTATCGGAGCGGATTGAGAAATATTTTCCAGTCCAAAACCCCTTATCTCTCCTTATAGGGCTTTCCTCTTTCTTTTTTCGTAACCTATCTGGGTAATCCTTTCTCTGGGACTCCAATGACCGCTCAAGACACTGACGGCCCTGCCATTGCCTTCTTCTTCTGTGAGCGTAATTCCTATTTAAGTTATTGAAGCCTTAATGCCTTTACAGCAGTTATTAATTGTTCTATTTTTCGCCGTGATTTGTCTATGAACCTCTCCCTATCCTGGGACTTTTGAAGGGTATCTTCCTCTTTTATGATTTTCAAAAACCCATGAGGATGAAAAGTCAATATTTCTATATTTTCCTCATCAATGGCCACTTTCAAAGCCTGGTCGAACGTTTCTGGGTCTCTAGACATTACTCTTTGTCTAATGTCAATATTGATCCCGTTTAGAAATTGAACTCTAAGCTTTTCATCTAATTCTTTTTCCTTGATCTTTTTGATAATTGCTATCTCTGTATCACTAGCTCCTTCATGCTCTATCTCTACCTCTGCCGCTAAGGACTGTAATCTGACAGCATAAGCTTGTACATCGTCATCTCGAGCTTGCACACAGGCATAAAATTTTTGAACCCTATAGGTATATGGAATTCGTTCAAAGCACTCTATCATAATTTTCTTAAATGTCTCAAAATCTTCTACATCTTTAATTCTCCGATCTTTACGGGCAAATTCCCGGGCAATACCAGTCAATTTTAACCTGGCCACAGCCAACATCTGGGCCTCAGTCCAAGCAGCTATTCTATTTACATCTGCTAAAGCATCAAAGAATTCGGTAATACGAATTCCACTAGTATCCCCTGAAAACACGGGAATTAATGATATCATTATCCCTAAACCTCCTAAGGTTATAGGGTTTCCTGCTAAAGTGGCTCCTCTAGAAGATTCTTCCTCTATTTTCGAACTTATGACTAATTCGTAATTATAGTCTTTTGCCTAATCAACTTAGTTTATAAAAGAAAGGGTAGGAATACCAAAATATGAAATATCCTTGTAATAAACGCAAAACCTGTCTAAGAAGGACAAACTTGTCTAAAAAGGACAAGCCTGTCTCCGAAGCACAAACATGTCTTTTTGCACACACCCTACTCCTGACACCAATATGTGAAAATACAAACGAGGGTCTAAGCCCTCTAATCGTCAGATCTGTTAGACCTGCTCACCTTGTCACTGGGTGACTTAATTTTTCTCAGAACCCGAGTGGTAAGATTCTGTGTGGGTTTGTGCATAAGAAAGGAATACCAGACTAATAAGGTGATATAATATAAAATCAACACTATAATCACAAAAGACTAAAATAACAAGAACAAATAATATAACAACAAAATATAAAACATAAGTCTAATCTAAGACTAGGAAGTTACTTCTTATATAGAAGTCGATAATATAATTAGTATTAACAATACTACTGCAGAATATAATTGATACAAAAAAATAACAATATGGGGAATACCTAGGTGTGGATTATTCCTATCTCTACGTTATATTAAGCTAACCCGAGAGAGAGAGTTTACAATAAACTTTTACCTCGTTGTTCATGTTGAAACCTTTGTTGTTCTCTTCCTGTAGAGGTGGAATCGGGACAGGTTCAGTCGTTGGAGTAGGAGCACTCACTATGGCAATTTCCGAACGAACTCCCATCCTATGGCAAGGTCCTGGGGAACTGCCTCGAATCTAGCTACTTCGGCCTTTTTATTATCGAATATTTCACAACAATAATTCTTAGGAAGGTTGTGTCATTTGCACGAGTGGTGTGCAAAATTCTCAGATACAAGGTGTGGAGGAAGGATACAAAACATTTTCTTTTCTGGTTAAACTGCTGAGTAACATAGCAGTTTTGCGAGATGTTAAAGTTTTATAACGTTTTTTGGTTATATTAACTTTATTCTAAATTTTGATCCTTTTTAAGCATTTTTAGGTGAAATTAAAGTAATTTATTTATTTAAGTTTATTTGGGGTAAAATTTATGTAACTCTGGGTAAGAGTACCTTTGGATTATCACAAAAGTAAGTCGAGCAATTCAATTTTGTTATGCTTTTATAATTTAAGTGCTGATACCTTCACTAAACACATCCTTAAACATTTCAGATGGGAAGTTCTCTACATTCTATATTTTCTGGTTTTTTAAATATAAAAAAGACTTCGGTGCATGAAAATTAACAAACAATTTAGGGTCGGTATCACAATACCTTTTTGCAAGTTGTAATGACAATTTTTTTAAAATTATATAACTTTCGATTTAGAAACATATCTAGATCGGAATCCGGACATTTGGCTTCTAGGCTTTTCATATCTGGTGTGGATTTTCATCTATGCAATATCGTACTCGGCATTAAGAAATATCAAATTTGAAAATTGCAGCCCAATATTTTTATTGGAGAAGATTTCAATTAGCAAAGATAAGTTAAAGTTAGAAGTATTTGTTGAACCAGAAGTTTGTTAGTAATTATTTATGGCTTACACTTTTTACATTGAATTAAATAATTATTTCACATAAACAATTATCAGAGAAATATCAGGCATATCAAACTGTAATGGAGCCAGTAATCGAGATCATATTAAGAAAATAAGACTTATTTGTTGGATGCATTTTTATTTTTACTAGTTTTTTCTCAGTCACAACAAATATGTACAATTGCGAAAAACATTTTACATTTCGCTTAATTACCGGTAGTTATATCTATATATATACACACATAAATTTATAAAGGAAAGAAATAAATCTGCAATACTTAACTTAATAGATAAAGGTTATATGGATATATAGAATGGAACTACTGGTTGCTATTTATGCACACAGTTTATACAATTATTTGATTTAATTAATTAGAAGCAAGATGCTCACAACTACATCTTTTAATATCCAATTTTATCAAATTCTTACGTGATTGTATTGTAAAGAAATACATTAAAACTCAATTTTCCTTTTTGTTAGTACAGTTAGTAAATACTTTATTCCATTATTAAATCTAGAAAATTGTTTTAATACAACTAAATCAGCCTGCCATAAGTCGTTAGGATAATAACTTATAGTTTTTCGTCGCGAATATTTAATTCTTACAGGTTTATGAAGCATATAAGTTACTTGAGAAGACAGCCATTTTTTAACAACAGATCGCGGCAAACTTGATTCTTTAACTAATTTACTCACACCACCAAAAGACGCCGGAGATTTAGGATTATAGTATATTGATTTCAAAAGTTTTTCCATTCGAGATTTTTCTTCCTCTTCCTCTTAGATTTTTTCGACTGATGAGAGAAAATTTCTTCGGGAGTTTCGACCGATGATGATGTCGCCAAACTTTTGTTTCCGATCCACTCTTTAGGAATATTTATTTTCTTTAAGCCATCAAAAAAGTCTTTGAAACCAATGGGAGGTAATGCAGTTTTCCTATTTCTCATTACATACGAAACTAAGTCTACTATATGACTCCCGATAACAGGTTTTCCATCGATTGTTAATTCACCTTTAGAATTCCATCCGTAATGACTTTGATCCAACTTAGCGATTAAATGAGGTATATATTTTTGATATAATTGAGGTACCGATAAAATTATTTGTTTCATAAATCCGTCGTCATCAGTTTCTTCTTTCGGTTGAGATTCTGTTTCTTCATTTTGGTTAGATACGACCGATACTCTGACAGGTTCTTTAGGAGCGTGAACTGTTCTCTGATATCTCGAAATCATTTGACTTAATAACTTGACTTTATCGTCATCAGGTAAATTTGTACTCTCGAGTAATTCTTCGATATTAGAACCAATTCTTATTTCAGGCTTTTGATAACTCATCAGTAATTCGGGAGGAACTAAGGCCATCTGCTTCGCCATTAGATTCTTTTTCCTATTACTTTACCGATTAACCCTCCTGCCATAGACAATAACGGCGCCAGTAGAAGAGGAAGGAATCCACCAGATTGATTAACCAAAATTTTTTTCTTGGTATTTAAAGGAACCCGTTTTTCGCTTAATTTCCTGATAATTTTTTTATATTTTCGTAATTTACGAACATCAGTTGGTATATTTCCTCTCCGCAAATTATCACAAATTTCACACAATACTTTCACTTGATTGGGGGTGGCTTCTTTTAATATGGCTTTCCTTTGTGAAGGAGTAGTCTTTGCTAAAAGCGCTAGCATATGATAATTTTTCTTTACGTTTTTCATTTTATTGGTAAGTAAATCCAAAAAATACCTCGTTCGTCTGGGAAACAAGAATCTCTCACAGAAAATTTCTTATCTGTTTTAGGATGAAAATCTAATAACAAATAACCAAAATCCTTTTCTGTCGCTTTTTTATATGCATCCATGAAAAAATTAAATTTTCCCGCAAAAGCTTGGCGACCTAAACAATTCACCTGACTCTCATCACGATTATTTTTAAATAAAATCAAATAATGTGTATTTAAACTTATATCTCTCATAATCTTATTTTTTGGAAACAAATTTTGCATTATTAAAATCACACTTACATTACAGTGATGAGATTCTGTCGTAAACAAAAATGCTGTTTTTGGAGACAGTTCGTGCATCAGATCATCGATTATTATCAAATCCCATCCTTGAACAGATTCGGGTAACCCGTACATAAATGTAATATCCTTTTCTTCTTGAAAAAACGGTAAATATACGGAGTAACACCATAAAATCTTCTTCGGAGGATTTTCATAAATTTTGTTGTGAATCATTTTCCTCACCAATGTGGTTTTTCCAGATTGGGAAGGACCAGCAATTACACAAGTACTAGGATGTTTGAAATACATATTAATCAGCTTTCTTACCCTTAGAAAATTTAGAAAATTTATAATATTTCATTCCTGGACTTATCTCTTTAAACACTACTAAAGTTTTCTTATCATTTTCTAAACATATTTCTCTCATATCTTCCGCACATCGTTCGAACGAACCGTATAATCCATTACATACTTCGTTAATTCCTCCATCCTCACCAACAATTATAAAACCGTATTTTCCTTCTCCTTTCCAAATATCTTTGACTTTGAAATAGCGGAGGATAAATGGAAAATTATCGGGAACATCAAACGAGAAATTTTTTACCGCGGAAACGCAAGCGTCTAAAGTACGGTACAGAATTGAAGATGATGAGTATATTTTATAGTCTCCGTAAGTAACCAGAAAACCGTACATCCCCATGATTGCAGCTTAAATATAAAACTAATTCTCTTTTTTTAAAAAAATTAACTTATATAAAATACTAACCAATCACATCTTCGTTAAAAAAAAAATAAAAACTAACAACCAATCATATTTTTCTTAAAGAACAAAACATATATTATGAAGCAGATAAAAAAAACTCAGCCTATGCACCGTAGTTAGAAGACAAAAAAACACAGCTGTCCCCAGTTAAAGGACCAGCTGCATTCCCACGACCTAGATAATAACTCTTCGAAGACAGGACAAAGAAGTAGCTGAGGATAAAAGCGGGTGAATTTTTTCCAGAACTTCAGTCATCGACCAACCTTTCTACTGAGAACTTCACTCATCAACCAACTTTTCTACCGAGAACTTCACTCATCGACTAAGAACTTAACTCATCATGTCTGACATCGGTAATTCTTATACAAATTAAATATAATCTTTACTGTATCGATATAATTCAAAAAATTTTTATTAATTCAAAAAAATTTTTTTTTATAAAATTTTAAAAAATTTATAAAAAATTTTTTTTTAAACATTGAGTTATATACTAATTAATTTTTGTACTTCAGAATGTATCAAACGCATACTACTTCTGTGTATCGCTGGGAATGGTTCCCTTACTTGAATGGCATGGTTTTTTTAGATTCAGTGTTTTTAGTGTAAAATTATTTAATTTTATCTATCGCATAAAGAAACTACAATTCTTTTGTTGAATTCTACGCTTTGTTTTTTATCTAGTGATATAACTTACTTGTGTATTGACAAAATTGCTATTTCAATATTTATTTTTATGTAATTTGATAGGACAAACGCAAAAAAATAATCATATCAAATTTCAACTCGTAACTAATCGTGTTTTACCGATTTCCATTTTGTTTGTTTGTAAATGGGGCTGAAATATGACACTTTCAAGTTAAGTGAGTAGAAGTTTATTACTACTGCCGGAAGATTTTGTAATAGACCTGGCGTTACCCCCTACTGCAAAAGTCAATAAACGTTAATTGTTTTATGGTTCTATTAACAAAGTCGTTTTTCAGGGTCGTAATTCAAATAATTGAGAAAGTTTTTATTTTATTTTAATCATAGGAATGTTGTCCTTAAGATTTAATAGCTAATTTCGTTACATTTTTAAACATGAATTTTATTTTTAATTTTTTATGTGATAAAGTCGTGTGTTAGGCTTAACTCGATCACCTATTTTAAAAAATTGACATCGTTCGAAATATTATAGAGTCCATCAAATTATTTGCTGATGGTTTAAATATGAATGTTTTCTCTGCACGAAATGAAGCAATCGAAAGAATTTTACCATTCAAATATTTGGTGAGAGAAAGAATTGGACCATTCAAATATTTTACGTTTTTGATACTAAATTAACTTTTAAACTATAATTTTTTTATTGTTTTTATATTTTCCAATATATTTATTTCAGTGTTTTTCAACCTGTGGGTCGCGACCCCCAGGGGGGTCGTGAAGTCTTACACGGGGGGTCGCGGATAAAAGAAAAAGACAAGTGTTTGTAGGTCCTACATTACATTAAAAAAACTACAATTTCAACGAGAAGGCTGTACCTGTTTATATTTATTTCAGTGTTTTTCAACCTGTGGGTCGCGACCCCCAGGGGGGTCGTGAAGTCTTACACGGGGGGTCGCGGATAAAAGAAAAAGACAAGTGTTTGTAGGTCCTACACTACATTAAAAAAACTACAATTTCAGCGAGAAGGCTGTACCTGTTTATTATACAGTACAATTGGTTTTTTATCGACATTCAGGTCTCAACGATGGGTGTAGCCAGAGATGGGCCCGGGTGGGTACGGGCCACCGCAGAAAATGATAGCCGTAAAAAGTGTTGAGCTGACTTGCAAAAAGAAGTAATAAGTAGAAAAGTAGAAGTTGGAAATTCTCATCCTAAAAAAAAGGTCAACAGCATTCCGAGCCCAATGTTATAATGAAAAGGAAGTTTCATACGTTATGTGTCTTAAGTTATTGTCGATTCTTCGCAAATTCTCGTTTTAATCAACAATAATTTTTCTCAACAGAAAGAAAATTAAATACATAGTTTTTAAAATCACTGATATAGTTTTAATACGGCCCTAGGGGGTCGGCAAGATTTTTTAACTTGTAAAGGGGTCGCGTATTCAAAAAGCTTGAAAAACACTGATTTATTTTGTTTGTACAAAATAAAAAATAATTTTTAATGATACAATAGCCATGATTATTATTTTAAAAAAAAGTTTACGTTAGGCTTAACATCGACGAAAATTCAACGCGAAGCGACATGCATCAAAGAAAAATTTCAACATGGGATAAGTTAATATATTTTTCGTACATAATCGGTTATCCGAAAAACAAGTTATCCGAACAACCCCAGTCCCAATTGATTCGGATAAACGACGCTCTACTGTAATTCGTTTAAAGGCATTTTTTTAAACCGCTGTTTTATGTTAAGTTTAATAATTTAAAAAAATTCATTTATTCGGCTTATATTTTATAATAAGTAAATATAATTTTATTAATTTAATTTATAGATTTATGTTAAGATAAAAATTGCATCTTTATTGATTTCATTTACTACAGTAATTTGTGCATTACAACAATAAAGTGCGATTCAAATGTATTCATTTCACGATATTCTCTCATAAATCTCAGCAAATCGATACTTAATATTCGGAGTTATTCTAATCTTAGCAATTAATGCACTTATAACCATACATTAAAATTCACATTTGATTTGTAAACTTTAAAACTAAAGTTTTTGTTTACAAAGTAAATGTAGTGAAAGTAGATATGACGTAGTTTGATCGATACTTATGTAAGCGAGTACATGACGTTACTGAGTTTGTAATATATCCTCAATTCTGCTTTCTGCATGGAATAATAGCGCTCTAGATCAATCTTTGAAGAGAACGATAATAATTATTTTTTAAATATCAATTTTATTGAAATTAAAACAGTTATTTAATAATCATGAACATCGAAACTTCATCAAGTGTTAAACCTAGAGTAATAAATCCGACACAGGAGTTATGTCTGCCATGCTTTCTGTCATCATTAACATCAATGTCAATGGTTTACGGATGGAATTTCTTCGCGCTTTGTTCCTGCGAAATTAATAATAATGGTTACTTACGGAAAATTTTTATGAAGTTCTATAATTCCTTCATCGAATGTCTATACTGGGGGCATTTCTTTCTTACGTTCTCTATGACAATTCCGTATATATCTACAAAAACACCTTGCATTTCGTGGTATTCGATTATTGAAAATGTTCAATTCGGCATCTTGATTAGAGTATGCATCGCCATGTTTGCCTTAATGTTAGCCACAATATTCAGCATTGTTAAAAGAGTCAAATTAAATTCAAAAATACAATTGAGAAAGTCAAACTGCTTCTCTGACAATCAAGTATTTCCTGTTAATGCGCATATACCAATCGTCACTATAATTACGATTGCGAGTGTTACAGTATGGATCCAATATATAAACGTTTTGTTATTTTATCCAGCTTTGAAAAAGAAAGAATTCTTTAGATTCGAAGCTCTTTTCTGTTGCATTGAAGTTGGAACCTGGATTACTGTAATCGTTGGTGGTGTAGTTTATCTCATTGTTTTTCTTGTGTTAATTGCGTGTATTATCATGAAAGCATTTCAGAAAGTATCAGATGATTTGTATCTGTTGAAAAAAAGTAATTCAAATTTGAAGTCAGAACTGGAAGAAATGATTGTACACCACGATGCACTGTGGAATTATGCCAATCAACTTAATGATGGTCCATTGAATTACGCATTTACAATAATATATAGTTTTCTAATAATGCAGACCAGTCTACTTTATTTTATTTTTATCTTTTCGAAAATTGAATTTGAGCTTAAAGTTATTAATTTTGTGCTCTGCATCGATATCACACTTCTGTGTATTTTGTTAGGATTCTTTCTTTCTAGATTCACATCTGTTGTAATGCATCTTCTCAGGAATAATACGATTTACTTCACTTATATAATTGCTATAATATGTATTTTTCTTCTTTCAGATGCAAACATCGTTTCAAGATATCAGACGATTCGCAGATTGCAATCTCACATTAGAACAGAAGTTGAAGGTTTTACATTTAAAAATGTTATTTTTCAAATGAAACAATATTATATTTTTGCGTGAATTGTAATACAATTAACAAATGAATTATTTTCTAGATTCTGAATTTTATGAAGAGATTTGGTAAAGCATCATTGTGTTTCTCAGTTGGAAATTACTTTAATATTACCAAAAAGTTTCCGATAAAAGTAAGTACAAGAAGTGGATTTTTAATTAATAGAATAAATGCAATTTTTAAATTAATTTGCAATATCATTGAAATATTTCAGATGGCAAGTTCGCTTAATACCGTTTACTCTGGTCTTCTGAATGTAAAGAGTGCTTCGGAACACTGAAGTTAACATTTTATTAAAATCAAGAACGTAATTACCAGGGATATACAGTAGGTCTTTGTTCCGAGTCGATCAGGCTAGGAGCCCAGCTGATTAAATATAGTTTTCGATTAGTGTAAGTTAGTAATATGAAATGTTACGAAATATTTTAATAATTCGTAACCTTGACACGTAATGTATAAAGCGTTTAGCCTTTTAAACTCCTAAACTCATGCAGGAGTATATCATACAAGATTATTAGTTGGCAGCATGAGCTCACGACTAAGCCGAATTTTTGGACTTCTTGGTACTTTACATGCAATAATACATAGGACGATTGTCGGAAACCAGTTGGATCCCCAATAATAGAAACTTCTGATAGTGGGGCAATTCCTTACCAAGCGTAGAATTCAAGAGTTTACTGTTTTTGAATCATCCGAATTTATTAACCTGAAGTTCTCCACTGATTAACGCCCACCAGTTGCCGAGTGAGTAAAGCCAGTAAACACTGATAATCGGTTGCAGGCCACGTGACTTTTCAAGGTTTTTTCACGTCAGTAATATCTGAATAGAGGCAGTTGCGTTGTGTTGCATTGACTTAAACATATAAAACTATAAAACAATCCACTGAAGACCACGAATCGTTAGTACTTTCGTAGACCTTTTTGGGTCATTTTGACCATGACATATGAAAATAACGTGATTTTTATTCTATTTTTTTAAAAAAAATAAACAGTTACTTTATCAGATTTAAAATCTGAAAAAGTCAAGGCGCGAACATTTCTACAACTCTTCGAAGACGTGGTCAGTTCAACGGGTCCACGAATAATGTACCATTGCGATCGGCGTTCCGTGTGGTCTTTGGTGGATCCAGAACTGTCTATGCAATGCCATTGTGTGCGTGTTCTGGGTCGTGTTCAGTAATGCAGAATTCTGACTTAGTCAGGCAGTGCCACGTTACTAACCGATATTCTTAGTAATTCTGATTCCGCTTACTGAAAAAAATTTTTATTTATTCATTCAGACTACGTCTGCAGACTTACTGTGCTTATTGGCATCACTCGGTCTTTCTGTTTTCGCTTTGAAGAATATTACGCTTACTACTGTAATGGCTGCTCGTGCCATATTCACTTTTAAAGATAAAATTGCTACTTTATTTTATTTTTTATTATATTTAGTTTTAATTAATTTTAACTCCGTTCGCCAGTTTACCTAGTTGTCTAGCAAAGAATCATCTTTCAATATTGCTCACAATATTCTTAGCACCGCCTAGTAAGTCGCTCAGAATTTCGACTTTGTGTTTTGTCTTACCTTACTGAATGCGGTCGTGTACTATACTTTGCATCGCTAGGAGCGGCTGCTCCCGTAGTATCTCTGTTGCCACCATCACTTTTTGAAATAAAAGAGAACGTAAATTGCATCGTTATTAAATTAATTAATAGTTGTGTATTATAACATAAAATATATATGTGTAATTGTGTATTATAACATAATTACGTACATTCTTATAACACAAAATACTTAATACCCAGCTAGATGCTTCTTTACCTATGCAAAAGCACCTTATCTCACCGAGAATTATTTATTAACGGTGAAATTTTCGTGGAAATTGGCCCACTCGCTCCGCTCGTGTGCCAAACTTCCGTTTATGCCAGAACGTTGTTAGTCATAATGAGTTTTTTCAATGAAGTTACTTTATAAACAGTTAATTATTAAGATATAAAGCGACTGTAATATTCTAAATTTATTTGGAAAGACTGTATATGTTACGGTGTAAGTAGAAGATGCGATATATCTATACTTTCACTAGTGAATATATATCTCAACTTCCAGTTATATTGGTATAACATATATAATATGAGCACAAATTTTTGAACAGACAATGAACAAACAATTTATTAACAGAAGTTTAAAATTCTCAAAATTTTTGTAGCATAATATTGTTGGAAATGACATATAGAAACTATTCATATATTGTAGAAAATGTGCTAAAAATTAATGGCATTCCCTCAGAAATCAAAGGTATTGGATTTTTTAAAATTTTTCTACATTTTCTTTTTATTGATTTTAAATCTCTGTGTATAAATTCCAAACTATAACAGATACATGTACGCAAAGACAGAAAAACAAGACTTTCGGATAACATATCATAAGATTACGGCATCAAAACAGTGATTTATGTTCTCTCTAATATTCTGAAGTAGGCCTGGTATGTGCATGTTTGTTTGAAATTCTTCTATAAAAATGTTTCCACATTTTTAAATAAAATCACAAAATCTTCATATTTTATAACCTGAATACTTATTTCGTCCAATAGTTTATGAAAACTAATGTGCAGTTTGTAAACGTTTCTAAACCGTTCTGCCGATTCTGGAGTCTAGCAATTTCCCTCGCTAGTAATGTTGCCAGATCTGAAGATTAAACAGTAACAAGTGCTTTAAAAATAGAGGATTTGAACTATTTGTAGCCCAAACATAAAAATAAATTATTTTGCAACTCATGCACGCACTTTTATTAATGAAATAAGTTTGTACATGTCAAAATTTAGATATTCAGCGTATCTGTATCAATTTTCTCTTTCTTGTCAGAGCGAGTCATTTGTGGGTGGTGCGCATTTTGAACTTAGACTTTTGTTTTATAGTTATATATAATCATCTTAGTTAGGTTAGATTACATTTTGAATGATTGGGTCTGTTAAATTGTTAAATTAGAGCGGTTGTTTTTGAAACTTTTTTGCTCTGTGGGCACTAAAGGTGCTTCTTTTTAGCAAGCCCATTATCGGATCAGCCAGGTAAACAATGGGGCAGCCGAGTGATGAAAGACGGAGCCCAAAATATCCACACGGATCACTCCCCAAAAATCCTTGGGGATTTTGGGATGGCAGTCTACAACTCCAGGGAGTGCCCTGGAGCTGTAGGCTGCCACCTTAACCGCTCGGTTATCAGGCCTATGTATAACATGGGTAGTACAGTAACACAATTAAATTGGTAATGTTCAAGTTTACACACTATTGTTCAACTATAATCTGAGGCATTATCTGAAACAGAAACACAGTCAATGATACTGCAACGATGCGAACTCAACAGAAGTGTAGTGTTTCAAGATCTGATACAGTAATAAAAAGTACTAAAACAAGAATTAAACGAGTATCGAACATGCTATGTTTTACTAAAACTATCATTCATTGAAAATAAAAGTATTTAACAAACTTTTATTGTATTCTTCTTTTTCTTTGGCCTAGTCCCGCTTAATAGTCCCGTTGGTATACCTGGATTGTACTTTAAATCTCCATTTGACACAATCAGGGGCCAGGTCTGGGTGTACGCCTACGGCTTGCAGGTCATGATGTAGTGTGTTCAGCCAATGCTACCTTAGACAGGACCTAGGTCCTTCATAGTTGGCCTGCACTAGGTCCCATATAGTGCAACAAGCCGGACGATGATCGATAAATCTTTCACTTGAATTGGTCCTTAACGCATTGCTTTTACAGCACACTTGTTATTGAGCTCCACTTCAGCCAGGCGGCATTGACGCGTGCGACTACCTCATGGTACAAGTCCCGTCGGCAAAGATCACAGACCCAAGATATTTAAACTGCTCAGCTCGGGGAAGGCTGACGCCAACGACAATAATTGTGCCTTGCTCAGTCAAGTCTGTCATTAAGTACTCCATCTTCCTCAGGTTCAGATGGAGGCCATATTGTGCAAGGCGACTACACCACATCTGGACGAGCTGCTGCAGGTCGATCTTGTCACTGGAGACGAGAAGCACATCGTCAGCATACAGTAACGTATACAGTACATGTGGTTTAACCGTTACATCATACGAAACTATTTTTCGCTTATACTATGAGTTAATCATACGAGTGAACACTCTAACACACTTTAGAAATTTTTTTCCTCTACTGTACAGTTTACTTTAAAGATTTATTAAATGCGTGATATTGGGCAATTGGTATTTTGAACACTTATAAGATAATAATAATAGTTAGGGAAGATCGGGGCAAGATCGGCATGTTAAGCTTTACTTAAATTTTGTGTAATAAATACTGCTGTAAACTGAAAAAAAAGCTTTGCATATTGTCTATTGGAATGTTACCTTACTATAGAACTGGTTAAAATCAGTTTGGAAATAAAAATAATTAAAATAATTACAACTTTACAAGAAGAGAGAAATTGACGAAGTTGCCCCGGGTATTGGGGCAAGATCGGCAACTTCTCTCTTTTTGTAAAGTTGTAATTATTTTAATTATTTTTATTAAAGTCGCCCCTGGTATAGGGGCAACAGTAATGGGTCAAGATAGGCACGTATATAAAATTATGTTATTAACAATGTATAAGTTGGAATTCACTATTAAAACAAAGAAATACAAATCCAACACCCATTTAATATTATTACAACGAAATGCAAGTTCAAAGACATATATACATGAATAACAAATGCAAACATGTTTTCATTTATCATCTGTTTGATTTTTATCCTTTGCTTCTAATGTGGCTTTATGTTGCCGATCTTACCCCGCTAGTCATGATTTCGAAACATTAAGTACAACCCTGAGAACAGAATGCCAAGCCACGATCTGGCCACGTGAATAAGTTGAAGTTACATCCTTCTAACAGGAAAAGTAACTTTCGTTATCATGGAATTATAACAAAACCTGCCAATTCAATATAAATAAAAAAATATTATATGGAATTGAACGAAAATGAAAATTTGCTTGATAATTCAACTACGCTTGTTGGAGAACAATAAAAACATTACACTCAACAAGCCACCAATAAAACTCAACTGCCTAACCTATAACCAAAGTCTCCTTTTAATTTGTTTTTTAAAAAAGCGCTTGACAAACTTGCCCCGCATGCCGAAGTTGCCCCGATCTCCCCTATATAAATGAACTACTATAGTATAATATAACAGAAGAGTTAGAAGTACGCAATAACCTAATATTTTAAACGTTTGTTATTATTTTTTGCCCGGTGACGCCGGGCACACTGCTAGTTTCTGTACATTGTTCATGATAACGTGTCTTTCTATGAGGCAACGCCCATTATATTGATATCAACCGTTGATAAAATATCAAAAAAATCAATATTATTTAATATGAATAGATATAATATACTTATTAAATTGTGTAAGGTTGCCGACTTCAAAAAAAGTAAAATTTATCCCACGTTAGAATGAGCCTAAGGGAAACCGCGTATGTGGGCGGTGGCGAAGGAGGCAAATGAAGAACAAGTGTTTTACAAGAGAAAAACCGTTTATTTGTTCGAATTCATACTTATATCGATATCAGACAATTCCAAAATCTCGGCGTTCCTTCGAAACAGTGAGAGTTCGGGTAATCGATTGTAGCCCAAGCGGATGAGAAGGATCGCTGGACGATGCAGATGTTCGGTGTTAAGCTGCGGCGTCCTAGGTGATCGGCGGTAGAATAACACAATAGATAAAGCACAACTGTAGGCTTAATCAAGAAGAGGCTCTCCTTCGATCCTGAAGTTTCGATTTTTATAGTTTTCCCCCACTAATCGCTTTTCGGATTGGTCCCTCGTCCCATTCCTCGCTTCTTGATTGGTCTCTCCTTTGTCTCCAGGAGCGAGACGAAACCTTTTCGGGTAGCGGGAAAGGTCTGATTCGAGGTGTCCATCTGATACCTCTTTGTCGACTCTGTCGGTGACTGATTATAAAACAAAAACACCTGCACTCACAACTCAGGCCGTTGTTTATGCCACTTTTTTACGTCTAATATCATTTTCGTTTTGCATCGATCAAAAATTCCCCTTCTTTTTGTTCTAAAAGATTTATCTCGGCCAACATTTTAAAGACTCGCGAGTCAATAATCTACCTATTTATAAGCGCTCGTGTTAAAGTTTGTCTTCGTTAAGACCTTGACAGATAGTTTGAAACATACTCGAACAGTTCCGAGTCTCATTGTTTACATCTTGTTTCCCGCAAGAATTTCACGGTTTACTCAAGTTTGGTCCTCGTCTGGAAATTTACAATTGTGTCTATAATTTTTTCCATAATCGAAATCAACCGCATTATCTATTTTTTTAAAGTAAGAGTGTTAATTGTAAGAAAAACGAGTAATATTTATTGTAACGTTCCCACAATGCCAGGTGGAACTTTTAGTCATAATTTTAATGTATTACCAATTTTGAGAAGAATTAAAATAATGCCAGTTTACATAAGAGTTCCCTATAACGTTAATTGTGGCCTTTTGCATAGGAGTTCCATATCTGATCTCGACTTTCATGTATCTAACTTTGTTCTCGATGTTGAGGATGGACACACAGCAGACAAATAAACAGACAGAAGGCAACGACAGTTTATACATCTACAATTATTTTCAAATTGCAGCCCAATAAATTATATAACTGTATTAACAATAACTACTTATAGATGAATCTCTCTTAATATAAGTTGCTTGTGGAGTGAAGAAAAGAGTGATAAATGTAAGCTTTCAACTTCCTACCTGCTGACTCACGCAAGTATTAATTAGACAAGGAATTGAAGATATTAGTATTGATTGTGTGTTCAAATTTATGTACGTTAGTGTTTTAAAAATAATCTCGCTAATCAATACTTATTAGAGAATGCGCAGCAACCTTGCTTGGCATTTACTCCGCATTCTTCACAAAAGTGCGAGTATTGTAATAATTTTCTATAAGGCGAAAATACTACGAATAACCCTTTTTAATTCTGTTACTTAAGAAATATGATACAAATCGTATCAAGTGTAAGTCCTGTAATCGTAAATCCGAAAGACGAAATATGTCTGCAATGTATTCTCTCTTCGTTTACTTCGATTTCAATGGTTTACGGTTGGGAATTTTTAAGAAGTGTTCCTGTGTCGTAAAGACTGACGGCTGCTTGCGCAAAATTTTCAACTTCTACGACTCATTTAACGAATACGCTTATTGGATACATTCCTTCTTTCTTCTCTGTATGACAATTCTTTACGTATCGAATGTGATGCCTTGTTTTTCCTGGTATGCGGTATTCAAGTATGACACATTTATCAGAGTAGCAATTGCGACTATAACCTTGGCTTTCGCTTTAATGTTCAGTATTGTCAAAAGAGTCTAACTGAACTCTAAAATACAATTAAGAAGATCGTGTCGTTTCGTTAAAGATAAATTATATGCTGCTATGAATAATATACGGCTTCTTGCAATAATATTAAGTGTTAGTTTTACGTTATTCGCTGAATGTATAACCATTTTTCTAGTTTATCCTGCTTTAGAGAAAAGAAAGTCCTTTAAATATGAGCCCTTTATCTGTTGCGTTGAAGTTAGTTTCTCTGCTATTATAATAATTGGTAGTGTTATGTATTTTTTGTTTTTTATTGGCTTGCTTTTACTTACTTTAATGAATGCATTCGAACATGTATCAGAAGATTTGTGTCTGCTTAAAAAGGACAGTCCGAATGTTCACTCGGAATTGGAAGATATTATGGCACAACATGAGGAACTTTGGCATTTTATGAAGCAACTAAATGGACCATTCAATTACGTATTAACAATTACGTACAGTGTTTTATTAATGGAAATAAGTCTAGTTTATTTTATTTTCATTTTCTTGCATCTGAAATTCGCGGTGAAAATTTTCTTTTTTTTACTCTGTGCTACTTTCACTTTTGTTTCTATTTCAACAGGATTCATGTTGTCTGCCTTCACGTCTTCCGTAATGTATCTTTAGTCAAAAATTTCGAATTAACTACATTTACACATTTGTTAAAATGTGTTACCTTTTTTTTCAAATGCAAACGTCTTTCCAAAGCATTGGCAGGTTTGCTGATCGCGATCTCAAATTGGAACAGTAGTTGAAGGTTTCGCTTTTTGAAATATGTCGTTATTTATTGAAACGTTTATTATAATTTTTTGAAATTACAATATAATTATAGAATTAAATAATTTTCTAGATTCTGAATTTTATGAAGAGATTTAGTAAAGAATCCCTGTGTTTATCATTTAGAAATTATATTAAGATTACCAAGAAGTTTCCAATAAAAGTAAGCCGAGCAATTCAATGTGGTTATGCTTTTATAATTTAAGTGCTGATACCTTCACTAAATTTATCCTTAAACATTTCAGATGGTAAGTTCTCTACATTCCGTATTTTCTGGTTTTCTAAATATAAAAAAGACTTCGGTGGATAAAAATTAACGCGCAATTCCTGCTGTTGTTGACCGGTATCACAATACCTTTATACAATTTCTAATCATACTTTTATTTAAAAACTAACTGCAATGACCCGCTTCGCTGGGTTTTTAAAAAGTAACGATAGTGAAGATTAAGATAATCACATTATAGTCAATCTTACCCGTTTTCACAGAATGCAAGAATTAGGTCCCCCGTTTCCAGACTAATTAGTATGGTAAAGAAACACACGTAAAATCAACTTTTTTTTTTGTTCTGACTTACAGAGGACAGAAAACTTTAGAACTCTAAAACATTATGTAAATAATAAAATAAAAGATAATATGTTATGATTGTATTTCATCACATAATCGATTTACCCAAACGCCTCGTAATCGATCTTACTGATGAACATGTTAGAATAGATTATGATATTTACTTATGTTGCACTCGCTGTTGATGTAAAATGCTTTGAAAAACCACAGAAAGTAACGAAAATACTGAAGCAGAATAAAGTAATATACTTTATATGTCTTGTTTAAACTCGATCGAAAATCTAATGACCTAACGAATTCTACCCACAACTTTAAATCCATCAATTAAATGAATATTTTAAATATTTTACAACAAATTAATAATTTCAACTTTCGTTAAGTTTGAGTTCATTCTTCTGTGCTTTTTTAACAATATTAGTTGGTGGCGATGGGTTTGCACCTGGGTAATAGGTCGTCATGGTTAGCTTGGCGAGTGTCCTTCACTTTAGTAACACTAAATAGGGACTAGTTTTCCATAAAATTATTCTCGACAGTGTTTTGCCTCAGTAGTTATAATTATTATTATTAAAAATGTCTTACAATTCTATAGATAATTGTTTTTACCAGAAATGTTTCTATTTCGGAAAGTGTAAACCGAATCGTCCAAATTGTCGAACAGGAAGCGTTCCAACAGAGATAGCCCTCATTGCATTGCTTACGTTAATTATTATACAGTAGAGCGTCGTTTATCCGAATCAATTGGGGACTGGGGTGGTTCGGATAACTTATTTTTCGGATAACGAATCATGTACGAAAAAATATATTAATTTATCCCATATTAAAATTTCTCTCTGTTGCATGTCGCTTCGCGTTGAATTTTCGTCGATGTTAAGCTTAACGAATACTATTGTATCGTTAAAAATTATTTTTTTATTTTGTACAAACAAAATAAATTTATTGAAAAATATAAAAACAATAAAAAATTATACTTCAGATGTTAATTTAGTATCAAAAACGTAAAATATTTGAGTAGCCC
>NW_019384792.1:507260-537762 GCF_000671375.1 Centruroides sculpturatus | reverse complement strand
GACAGTCAGAATTTATAGGTCTGGCCCACCAGTGGCAAGCGGTCTTCGGCACTCGAGTGGAGTAGACACTGACTACTGGGAGTTCGGTCGTGGGTTCGCGCCACGCTGGGACTACTTATAGATGAATCTCTCTTAATTAAAATTTCTTGTGGAGTGAAGAACTTCAGCCTAGAAAGCGTGATAAATGTAAGCTTTCAACTTCCTACCTGCTGACTCACGCAAGTATTAATTAGACAAGGAATTGAAGATATTAGTATTGATTGTGTGTTCAAATTTATGTACGTTAGTGTTTTAAAAATAATCTCGCTAATCAATACTTATTAGAGAATGCGCAGCAACCTTGCTTGGCATTTACTCCGCATTCTTCACAAAAGTGCGAGTATTGTAATAATTTTCTATAAGGCGAAAATACTACGAATAACCCTTTTTAATTCTGTTACTTAAGAAATATGATACAAATCGTATCAAGTGTAAGTCCTACAATCGTAACTCCGAAAGACGAAATATGTCTGCAATGTTTTTTCTTTTCGTTTACTTCGATTTCAATGGTTTACGGTTGGGAATTTTTAAGAAATGTTCCTGTGTCGTAAAGACTGACGGCTGCTTGCGCAAAATTTTCAACTTCTACGACTCATTTAACGAATACGTTTATTGGATACATTCCTTCTTTCTTCTCTGACAATTCCTTACGTATCGAATGTGATGCCTTGTTTTTCCTGGTATGCGGTATTCGAGTATGACATATTTATCAGAGTAGCCATTGCGGCAATTACCTTGGCTTTAGCTTTAACGTTCAGTATTGTCAAAAGAGTCAAACTGAACTCTAAAATACAATTAAGAAAGTCGTGTCGTTTGGATAAAGATAAATTATATGCTGCTATGAATAATGTACGGTTCCTTGCAGTAATATTAAGTGTTAATTTTACGATATTCGTTGAATGTATAATCATTTTTCTAGTTTATCCTGCTTTAGAGAAAAGAAAGTCCTTTAAATATGAGCCCTTTATCTGTTGCATTGAAGTTAGTTTTGCTGCTATTATAATAATTGGTGGTGTTACATATTTTTTCTTTTTTATTGGCTTGCTTATACTTACTTTAATGAATGCATTGTAAAATGTATCAGAAGATTTTTGTCTGCTTGAAAAGGACAGTCCGAATGTTAACTCAGAATTGGAAGAGATTATGATACAACACGACGAACTCTGGCATTTTATCAAGCAACTAAATGGACCATTCAATTACGTATTAACAGTTATGTACAGTGTTTTATTAATGGAAATAAGTCTAGTTTGCTTTTTATCCATTTTTTCGCATCTGAAATTCGCGGTGAAATTTTTTTATTCTTTACTCTGTGTTACTCTTACTTTTGTTTCTATTTCAACAAGATTCTTGTTATCTGCCTTCACGTCTTTTGTAATGTATCTTTAGTCGAAAATTTCGCATTAGCTACATTTACACATTTGTTAAAATGTGCTACGTTTTTTTCAGATGCAAACGTCTTTTCAAGATATCGGAAGATTCGCTGACTGCGATTTCGGATTGGAACAGAAGTTGAAGGTATCGCATTTTAAATATGTCGTTATTTAGTGTAACGTTTATTATAATTTTTTGAAATTACAATATAATAATAGAGTTAAATAATTTTCTAGATTCTAAATTTTATGAAGAGATTTTGTAAAGAATCCCTATGTTTATCATTTAGAAATTATGTTAAGATTACCAAGAAGTTTCTAATAAAAGTAAGTCGAGCAATTAAATTCCGTTATGCTTTTATAAATTTAGTGGAGGCACTTACATCAAATTCATCCTTAAACATTTCAGATCGGAAGTTCTCTACATTAGATATTTTCTGGTCTTTTAAATAAAAAAAAACTTCGGGGCATAAAAATTAACAAACAATTGCTGCAATTGCGGGTCGGTATCACAATTCCTTTATGCAATATGTAATCACATTTTAATTAAAAAATTATATATCTTCCGATCCATAAACGTATCTGGATCGGAATCGGGATATCCGGCATCTAAGCTTTTAATATCTGGTGTGGAATTTTATCTACGCAACATCGTAGTCGGCATTAAGAAATATCAAATTTTTAAATTGCAGCCCAATATTTATTGAAGAAGATTTCAATTAGCAAAGATAACTTAAAGTTAAAATTATTTGTCGAATCACAAGTTTGTTATGGTATAAACATTTTATACTCAGTTAAATAATTATGCCAAATAACGAATTGGTAGAAAATATCAGGCATATCAAACTGTAATGAAGCCACGTAATCGAGATCATATGAAGAAAATAAGACTTATTTGTGGAATGCAATTTGGTCTTTACTAGATCATCCTCAGTCACAATTATAAAAATACAGATACATACAACAATTGCGAAAAACATTTAACATTTAGTTAATAAGTTATATATATGTAAATTTACAAAGGAAGAAACAAATCTGCAATACAGTACTTAAGTTAATAGTTAAAGATTACGTAGATGTGTAAATTGCAACTGGTTGCAATTTATACTGTGAATATGCAGACGGATAAGACAATTATTTAATTTAATTAATTAGAAGCAAGAAGTTTACAACTCTATTCTTTAATGTTCAAGTTTATTCTTCACGTTACACTAGAGTGTCAGAATAATTATGCGTAGAAATCAATATTGCACGATTGTAATTTTATAAAAGTAATATTATTATTTATACGAGTAACTTTAGTCTATAGAAAATAGAATGTATTGGTGTGAGAAATAAATTATCTACACGTGTACAATTATATTTATGTATAAATAATCACATCACTTCTAGATGGAAAAATTAATGGTTAATATCGAATTCTGTGATAAACTATAGGAAAGAAAATAGGAAATAAAGAAACAAAGTGTATAAATGTATTTTTTATTACTGTACTAGCTGCAAGGACCCGCTTCGCTGGGCAAAAAGTAACGATAGTGAAGATTAAGATAATTACATTATAGCTAATCTTACCCGTTTTCACAGAATGCAAGAATTAAGTTCCCCGTTTGCAGACTAATTAGAGAATTTTTACATGAGTCTAAAAATATGTTCGAATTCCCGCAAAAACGCAAAAAACCGCCTGTAAATATTGCATGACGCTTTATATTAAAACTTTCTTTGTTACTCAACACTTTCATTGTTACACATCTTCGAAGTCAACCACTTTTAACTCCATATCTCTCCACCCTTATAGCACAGAATGCAAGAATTAGGTCCCCCGTTTCCAGACTAATTAGAGAACTTTTACGTCCAGTCAAACGAACTATTTTCAATTTGATCAATTTTCTGAAACGTTTACAATCGTTCTATAATCGAACCAATTCGAATACAAATTCGAATTGAAAACAGTTCGAACATTTTTAAAATCGAAATAGAAAATCTTCGAAGTCAACCATTTTAAGCCTTCATATTTCCCTCACCCTTATAGCTATCGAGACGCAACCACCAGAGTGCACGAATGGAGACTTGGGACTACCACCACATACAAACACCATTCATGTGCGATGTGTAGTTTTTGCGGAAAAGTAAAATATAGGGACACACACCTCCATTTATATATATATACTAGCTGCAAGGACCCGCTTCGCTGGGTTTTTATTTGTTCGTACATTTGTATGTAATATAGTTGTTTTTATATAGTCACAATGCCGGCTTGCAACTTTTCGTCACAATGTTCTCAATTGTATCAGTGGTGGTTTTGTTTCTGTTCATCATACTTTTACTGCTAACAATAGAGTCGTGTATCCAATTTCGTTTAAGAAAATATTTTGAACGGATGTAACGTGGCTTTCATTTTAAACTGGAAGCGCGTATTTAGTTAATCTGAGCCTCCTTTCTCTATATTTTTTATATCTGGTTTCGATTCCCATCTATCTGACTTTTTTCTCGAGATTAGAAATGGACAGAAAGCAAGATAGCGAACGACAGTCAGAATTTATAGGTCTGGCCCACCAGTGGCAAGCGGTCTTCGGCACTCGAGTGGAGTAGACACTGACTACTGGGAGTTCGGTCGTGGGTTCGCGCCACGCTGGGACTACTTATAGATGAATCTCTCTTAATTAAAATTTCTTGTGGAGTGAAGAACTTCAGCCTAGAAAGCGTGATAAATGTAAGCTTTCAACTTCCTACCTGCTGACTCACGCAAGTATTGATTAGACAAGGAATTGAAGATATTAGTATTGATTGTGTGTTCAAATTTATGTACGTTAGTGTTTTAAAAATAATCTCGCTAATCAATACTTATTAGAGAATGCGCAGCAACCTTGCTTGGCATTTACTCCGCATTCTTCACAAAAGTGCGAGTATTGTAATAATTTTCTATAAGGCGAAAATACTACGAATAACCCTTTTTAATTCTGTTACTTAAGAAATATGATACAAATCGTATCAAGTGTAAGTCCTGTAATCGTAAATCCGAAAGACGAAATATGTCTGCAATGTATTCTCTCTTCGTTTACTTCGATTTCAATGGTTTACGGTTGGGAATTTTTAAGAAGTGTTCCTGTGCCGTAAAGACTGACGGCTGCTTGCGCAAAATTTTCAACTTCTACGTCTCATTTAACGAATACGCTTATTGGATACATTCCTTCTTTCTTCTCTGTATGACAATTCTTTACGTATCGAATGTGATGCCTTGTTTTTCCTGGTATGCGGTATTCAAGTATGACATATTTATCAGAGTAGCAATTGCGACTATAACCTTGGCTTTCGCTTTAACGTTCAGTATTGTCAAAAGAGTCTAACTGAACTCTAAAATACAATTAAGAAGATCGTGTCGTTTCGTTAAAGATAAATTATATGCTGCTATGAATAATATACGGCTTCTTGCAATAATATTAAGTGTTAGTTTTACGTTATTCGCTGAATGTATAACCATTTTTCTAGTTTATCCTGCTTTAGAGAAAAGAAAGTCCTTTAAATATGAGCCCTTTATCTGTTGCGTTGAAGTTAGTTTCTCTGCTATTATAATAATTGGTAGTGTTATGTATTTTTTGTTTTTTATTGGCTTGCTTTTACTTACTTTAATGAATGCATTCGAACATGTATCAGAAGATTTGTGTCTGCTTAAAAAGGACAGTCCGAATGTTCACTCGGAATTGGAAGATATTATGGCACAACACGACGAACTTTGGCATTTTATGAAGCAACTAAATGGACCATTCAATTACGTATTAACAATTACGTACAGTGTTTTATTAATGGAAATAAGTCTAGTTTATTTTATTTTCATTTTCTCGCATCTGAAATTCGCGGTGAAAATTTTCTTTTTTTTACTCTGTGCTACTTTCACTTTTGTTTCTATTTCAACAGGATTCATGTTGTCTGCCTTCACGTCTTCCGTAATGTATCTTTAGTCAAAAATTTCGAATTAACTACATTTACACATTTGTTAAAATGTGTTACCTTTTTTTTCAAATGCAAACGTCTTTCCAAAGCATTGGCAGGTTTGCTGATCGCGATCTGAAATTGGAACAGTAGTTGAAGGTTTCGCTTTTTGAAATATGTCGTTATTTATTGAAACGTTTATTATAATTTTTTGAAATTACAATATAATTATAGAATTAAATAATTTTCTAGATTTTGAATTTTATGAAGAGATTTAGTAAAGAATCCCTGTGTTTATCATTTAGATATTATGTTAAGATTACCAAGAAGTTTCCAATAAAAGTAAGCCGAGCAATTCAATGTGGTTATGCTTTTATAATTTAAGTGCTGATACCTTCACTAAATTTATCCTTAAACATTTCAGATGGTAAGTTCTCTACATTCCGTATTTTCTGGTTTTCTAAATATAAAAAAGACTTCGGTGGATAAAAATTAACGCGCAATTCCTGCTGTTGTTGACCGGTATCACAATACCTTTATACAATTTCTAATCATACTTTTATTTAAAAACTAACTGCAATGACCCGCTTCGCTGGGTTTTTAAAAAGTAACGATAGTGAAGATTAAGATAATCACATTATAGTCAATCTTACCCGTTTTCACAGAATGCAAGAATTAGGTCCCCCGTTTTCACAGAATGCAAGAATTAGGTCCCCCGTTTTCACAGAATGCAAGAATTAGGTCCCCCGTTTCCAGACTAATTAGTATGGTAAAGAAACACACGTAAAATCAACTTTTTTTTTTGTTCTGACTTACAGAGGACAGAAAACTTTAGAACTCTAAAACATTATGTAAATAATAAAATAAAAGATAATATGTTATGATTGTATTTCATCACATAATCGATTTACCCAAACGCCTCGTAATCGATCTTACTGATGAACATGTTAGAATAGATTATGATATTTACTTATGTTGCACTCGCTGTTGATGTAAAATGCTTTGAAAAACCACAGAAAGTAACGAAAATACTGAAGCAGAATAAAGTAATATACTTTATATGTCTTGTTTAAACTCGATCGAAAATCTAATGACCTAACGAATTCTACCCACAACTTTAAATCCGTCAATTAAATGAATATTTTAAATATTTTACAACAAATTAATAATTTCAACTTTCGTTAAGTTTGAGTTCATTCTTCTGTGCTTTTTTAACAATATTAGTTGGTGGCGATGGGTTTGCACCTGGGTAATAGGTCGTCATGGTTAGCTTGGCGAGTGTCCTTCACTTTAGTAACACTAAATAGGGACTAGTTTTCCATAAAATTATTCTCGACAGTGTTTTGCCTCAGTAGTTATAATTATTATTATTAAAAAATGTCTTACAATTCTATAGATAATTGTTTTTACCAGAAATGTTTCTATTTCGGAAAGTGTAAACCGAATCGTCCAAATTGTCGAACAGGAAGCGTTCCAACAGAGATAGCCCTCATTGCATTGCTTACGTTAATTATTATACAGTAGAGCGTCGTTTATCCGAATCAATTGGGGACTGGGGTGGTTCGGATAACTTATTTTTCGGATAACGAATCATGTACGAAAAAATATATTAATTTATCCCATATTAAAATTTCTCTCTGTTGCATGTCGCTTCGCGTTGAATTTTCGTCGATGTTAAGCTTAACGAATACTATTGTATCGTAAAGAATTATTTTTTTATTTTGTACAAACAAAATAAATTTATTGAAAAATATAAAAACAATAAAAAGTTATACTTCAGATGCTAATTGAGTATCAAAAAAGTAAAATATTTGAGTAGCCCGAGAAATAGCCGAAGATTGCAGCGCCACAGCACTAGCGAAAATTTAAATTTGCCGACTGGAATGCTTTCGGATAACGGACGTTTCGGATAACCAGCTTTCGGATAAACGACGCTCTACTGTATTGTTAAAAATGAAAGGATAAATTATTATTTACACGAATTCCGGGAAATATTGCAGGTAATAGCGACGTTGAGGTCGAAGTTTTAAAAACGCGAAAACGTGTACTTCGGACTTCTGCGCGGCTTTCCTGTAAACCTAGAAGTTTGACAACGGCGTTAAGATAGTTAGTGAAATTATGCTCGACGTTCCAAACGCCATAGTCAAACTTCTAGGCTTTCAGGAAAGCGGCGCCGAAGTCCGAAGTACACGTTTTCGCGATGAAAACGTCCATTAACCTCGCTAATGTAATTAAACAGTTTTGAACTTTTTGTATTTTTTATCTCTGCTTTAAACTGACTTAAATTAAGTAAGAAATGAGTTTTTGGTGTATATGTATGATTCGTTCAAATTCTAATTAAAAAGTACCAAGGGAGAGTTGTTAAACTATTCCTGCAACTTTTGCTGGCGCCATCTGTTATCATAGTTTAGTAGAAAATGTTTTGTATTTTTAACTATTATAAAATGTCAAAAAGCTTAATTTTGAGGGTAGAAACGAATTTAATAGGAAGAAAAGTATTTTTTATCATTTTTAGAAATTGGACTAATTAACGAAGAAAGCCATTGATTTGAAACAAAGCTTGATTGAGTAAATGGAGTAAAAAGTTTACTGAGAATTTAATGTAATTTATTATACCTGTTTGTTTTATATTCGGTACAANCAGAAAGCTGATGACTTTATTAAAAAAAATGGCAAAAAAATTAATTTTGAAGGTAGGATTGAGTTTTATGAATAGGTGTATATGCTAGTAACGAGTAAAATTGTCATTAGGTCAGATTCTACTGGAAATACACACCACCATTTTTATCTCCTGATCACTGGACCTATTGCCGAAGTATTTCTCCTCTGTGACTGAATTATTGTAATGTTAACATAATAATTTTAATAACAGTTCGTATAATGGTAGTGTGAGCCGCCGGGGAGGTCGGAAACCGTCGACTCTCCCTTTTCGGCAACAGGTCGTTAAACCTACTCACGTGTCAAAATGGCTAAATTTCGAATGAGGTCCCGAAGGGTTGGGATTTTTGTTGTTAGCTCGACTGGAGGAAGTGAGAGGGGTCGTCGACGAGGCGTAGGCGATATACGAGTAAAAGGACACCATTTAACAATGAAACAACGATTTATTAGATAAACGAAAAGAAAAAATTTTTAAAGAATACAAAAATCTAACAACGGGGAAGTGAATTTAGTTCCCTAGCTCCTAACTCGCGGAGAGAGAGTTTACATTAATTGTTTCATATTTTCAGTTTACTTCCACGTAGGTGGGAAAAATTTAGTCCTTTTTGCCGGTGATCGATGTACACAGTTAAAGTTTCCCGGAGACGTAATCCTTTTAGACCGTAGATGTGAGACTCCCCTGAGGAGGGGAAAAGAAGTCACTTTTATAGCTTCGGACTGGGAAAATCAGTCATGTGATCACCTATTGTGAGAGGTGGGGTTGGTCTTGCAGGTGTGGAGGTTAAAGTTGTTCCCGGGACAAAAACAAAATGACGAATTCGGACTTTAACTATAAACTTTTTGTCTTGCAGCAGAGAAATGTCATTGTTCGAGGGTTGAATGTTTATGTTAACGTTGGAAGTTATACGTTTCGATCGATATATGATTCTTTTTTCTGACAATGTTATTTTAACGAGAAGGCGACAGATTTATTTTAAATACGTCGAAAATTTAGGGAAAAAATGAACAATTTTGGGCTTATTCTGAGGTCGGATCTCACAGTAGTACTTCACCTGTGCGTTTAAAGGTCACGATTTTTCTAAACGTAATTTTATACATTTGCACTGCTGTACATTTTATAAATCATAACTTGTAATGTAGAAAGTAAAAAATATATTTTTATATATATTTCTGTTCTGTGATATACATCTATATATATATTAAATAGATAATGTTTCTTCACTCCTAAGCGAAACCGAAATAACACTTCACAAAGTTCTAGAAACAAAGATTCAACTCTGACTGCAGAGTTTTGAACAAGATTATTTTAATAAGTGGTATCATGTACTTGAATTATTTTTAAAGTTAATTATTAACTGGTAATATACTATAATAGTCATTTATCAAGGTAAAAAAATTGCAACTGCTTCTGTTACCGTTCTGTTTCTATAAAAGTAAAAAAAGCTATGTTTTCATTTGAATTATTTTGATAACTGTGAACTTTTTCTTGCTTTGCTTGGCTCAATGTCACGACTTGGTGAATTTATAGACACTTGGCTAATAATTCATCATCAACTTTTTAATCTATAATCTATACTTATAGAGACGCGTTTCGGGCATTCATTCCTCTTCAGTCTGTTACATAATAAATACATGTCTGAGTTTTTCATAATACATAATATTTTTATATGTTAATTAGAAAAAACCTACCATGACAACGTGGATAACATACATGTGACGATCCCGTTACAGGGTTACATTTATTCTATACATCTAGTTCATTATTGGCGTTTTCCTCGTGGCTAGGTTGTATGTGGTGAACATCTGTCCGGCACCTTCCGCGCTACGTCTTCTCACCTACCTTCCCCTCTCTGCTAACTTGATGCTTTCCCCGTTTGCCTGGCAACGTGCAACATTTCTGACAGAATGCTACACACAGCCACACCTACAACTATATAAATATTCTTGAGATTTTTTATTTTAATAGTTGTATCCAATTTTTTATGAATTTCTATTCTTAAATTCTTGTTAATATTATTTTTGTCTGTAGTAATTTTGTAGTTTTATTTAAATTTTTATTCGTACCAATTTTTTTCCTGTGTACTATTACGACATCAGTTTTATCTATGCTGCAGTTATGAGTTGTGCAGTGTTCGTAAAAAACAGAGTTAATTCTACTACATTTTAAATCCGCTATGTGTTCTTTTAATCTTGTTTCCAATTTTCGTGTTGTTTCTCCAATGTATGCTTTTGGTGGTTCGCGTGTGCAAGGTATTTTGTAAACGACGTCAGTAGTGTTGTATTTATCTGCTTGTTTTTTTACACCAGGTTTAGCGTTTCGGATTCTTTTTTGTATGTTTCTGTAAGTTGGTGCTAGTTTTATATTTATTTTATCGAAACTTTTATTTATCTGTTCAAAGAATCCACGAATGTGGAGAAAGGATATGTATCTTACTCTGCTTTTATTTTTGTTTTGTTTATTTTCCAGCCTTTTATTGTAGACTAGCAGACCCCGCCACGCCTTGTTGTGGCTCAAAATGTATCTATTATAAATGTATAATACTTCCCCCGTGGGAGGGAATTTTTCGAAAAATTTCTTCTTAGTGTACGTTCTCTTGACGTACCCTATTGAAACGCAATCAAAAACGCAAAAAACCGCATCTAAAATAATATAAATAGAAGCAGAGTCCTTTATGGTAAGCCTTCCCCGTAAGGCTTACCGTAAAGAACTGCCCCTCTCCCATGTTTAACGGAATAATATACAGCCTTTGTCCACCCTGAAGTTTCATTCTATATATTGGTGAAAGAATTTTTGAAATCGGATGAGTAGTTTCGGAGATTACCTGCTGCATACAAACTTACATACATACAAACATTACCTCTTTATAATATTAGTAGAGGGGGCGTGTCTAGCCTGCGGAGGTGTTGGTGACTTTTTTGCTGAGCTGTTGTGGCGAGGTTGTGGCGACGTTCGACATGGAATTTTTACAACGGAATATTAAGTGTAGAATTGAAATAAGTTGTTTAAATGTTTCATTAACTCGAATAATAATTTTTATTCTACTAATGATTGCTGGCATTGAGTTAAATCCCGGACCTTTCCCTCGATCTCCTCCAATACCAAGTCAAGCAGTTATGCAAAAAAGGGGACGAGGGAGACCACGTAAAGAGCATACAAGAGATACAGAAGAAAATACTCAGACAAGTGAAATGTCAGGAGAGGAATACCAAATTGAGGAACATTCCAAGAATACTACTGATATCTCGAGGTACGCTACAATAAAAGATTTTTTCGAACCGGAAGAAGATTTACTAACAACAAAGACCATTGAACCTGAATACTCACTCAAGTCTGTCTATGAATTAATCCAAGACAAATTTGATAGTTTAAACTTCGAAATCCGTTCCATGAAAGCCGAAATCAACAAAATGAACGAAGAAAATTTAAAGCTCAAGGAACAGTTGACAGATATGTGTAAAAAAGTACGTTTATTAGAAGAAAGAACAGATTCGCACAGCAAGTTAAAAGGTATGATGGATTTTGAAATTGATAAAATGTTAAATGAGAAAACTAAGAAGAATTTAATTATATTTAATTTTCCATTTAAAACCTCGGAATATGTAGAAGAATTTAAAAAATTTATAAAAGATAACTTAGAGCTTAATGGTATAGAAATCGAAGGACTTATTCAAATTGGAAATAGAAGAAATAATCAAGTAATTAAGGTTATGACCGATTCGGTTAAAGATAGAAATCTAATTCTTAATAAATTTTGGACTACAAGACCGAAAATGACGGACGAAAATAAAAAAATAATAATATCAACGGACTTATGCTATAGATCTAGAATTAGGAGAAAATTATTATTAAAAACGATTAAACTAGAGAAATCGGATGAAAAGATAAGAATTAGAGATGATTATTTTTTAAAAAATAAAATAATGTATACATATGATTTGAATACCAAAGAAATAATTCAGTTAAATCATTTTTTAGAGATAAATATAATACAAGATTAACAAAAATAAATCAAAATTTAAAAATAATACAGAAGAAAAGGAAAATGGCTAATAATATGGAGAATAAAAACAAGAAAATGAGTGAAGATAATTTGACAGTCAAAGTAAATGAATTGAGTGAGAAAACAATAGAAATTCCAAAAAGGGTAATAAATAATGTGATGATAAACTTCTGGAATATTCAAGGACTAAGAGGGAAATTATTTAAAACTTCAATGAGAAAATTTCTGGATTCAAAAGAAATAATTGGATTTGTAGAAACCTGGATTATAAAATTTAATGAAATGGAAATAAAATATCTAGAACAAGAAAATAATATAATAATTAGTAATGCCCAACGAAAAAATAAATTTGGACGTCCATCAGGTGGAATTCTACTATTAATTAAGAAAAGATTAGGTGAAATATTCCTACAATATACAACGGACTATGTTATTGCTGTTATAATTAAATTAGAGAATAAAATNTCAGTGTTGTTAAGACATGATTATATGTGATGTTAATACGCATTGTCAAAAAAATCAAACGCCCTTGTAACAGGCGAAAGCCTTTTACGCCAAATAAAGATGATTATTATTATTATTATTATTATTATATTAGTATAGATTTTACTTTCCCAGTTTTTTATTATTCGTTGTCGATAGTACTTTAATAGAAATTTAGTTCGTAGTTCGCTAAGATGTTTTTTCTTCTTCTGCAATGAGTTTGTTCTGCATACTCCATGTTGAATATGTATTCTGTTATGTACTGTGGGATTTTTGAATTGTAGTTTATAAACTTATTAATCTCATTAATCGCATGGCTTTGTATGTGGCTCGAATTCAATTCTGTTTGCCTTTCTGGTTAATTCAATGTCTAGGTAGTTTGTTGCTGTGTTTTGTCTCATTTTCGACCTTACGTTTAATATTATCATTTAATTTGTTTATTTTTTTTCTATTTTTTCTAATTTTATTATGTCTTGGTCATATAGTATAATTATATCATCCACATATCGTTTATAAAACTTTATGCCTGTAACGTTATTGATAACTAAATCTATATCTACCATTACAAGTTCTGCTAGTTGCGGGCCTACGACTGATTCCATGCTTATGCCTGTTTGCTGTGTGTAAAACTTATTGTTAACTTCAAAAGAATTACTCTTATATACGAATTCTATTAAATTAATTTCTTCTTCTTTTGCTTCAATCTCTTTCAGTGTACTTTATATTAGGTTCGAGGTTATCGAAGGGTACGTACAGTAGAGCGTCGATTTTCCGAATCAATTGGGGACTGGGGTTGTTCGTATAACTGATACTTCGGATAACCGATTTATGTACGAAAAATAGTTTAACGTATCCGATGTTGAAATTTTTCTCCGTTGCGTGTCGCTTCGCGTTGAATTTTCGTTGATGTTAAGCCTAACAAAGACTATTGTATCGTTAAAAATTATTTTTTTATTTTGTACGAACAAAATAAATATATTGGAAAATATATAAGCAATAAAAAATCATACTTCAGATGTTAATTTAGTATCAAAAACGAAAAATATTTGAGTAGCCCAAGATATAGCCAAAGATTGCAGCACCACAGCACTGGCGAAAATTTAAATTTGCTGACTGGAAATCTTTCGGATGATTGACTTTCGGAAAATCGACTCTCTACTGTATTTACTTCAGTATATATAGGCTTGCTACTTTGTAATTTTTTTTTATTTATATATTTTTCACGTCGCGTATAAGTTTATCTGTGTGTTTGATGGAGTATTCAGAGATGGATAATATTTATACAGTTGTATCCGTGGCTGTAGGAAGTATTCTAGAAGAGATGTTGCACGTTGCCAGGCAAACGGGGGAAGCAGTCAAGTTAGTAGGGAGGGGAAGGTAGGTGGGAAGACTACAGTGGCTAGAAAATATAGTGTCGAAAGCGCTTATATTCCTCCATCATAACCGTTCGGTCCATACATCGAGGTTAGTGACGTCACAGACAAGGTGGCGCTGATGTCAATCGTAGTGCTACTTTCGCTTTGGCTACGTGATATCCTTTCTTACAAGAACATCGAAAGCGATTAAATTTGTGCTTGTAAAGTGAATAAATCCTTAGGAAATGGCTGAACAGAAACTTTACTGACTTGTGTATTTCTAATTTATAGATATTACTCTACTGTAATTTTTAATTCTTTTATTTTTGTCGAAAAGGGTGAGAAATCTACATGCATATTAATCTGTAATTTTTTAAGAGAGATTTTTCAAATATAAAGTGTATATGCATGGGTACTTGGCAGTAGACTAATAATCGTTTATTTGTACATACTTAATTTTGTAATTTTATATTGGGACAATAAAGTAACATTCTGCCTTTATATTTTATATACTGTGTAGAATTTAATTGTAATTTTAATATTGCTTTATACTATGTCACATAATACTGTGAACAGTATACAGTATTATGTAACTGATGGCATTTGCTTAATAAATTCTATTTTAGGCCCTCACAGTGGAAGAGGTTCACAAAGCCATATAAAACTTACATTTTATTATTAAAAATATGATAAATTCTGTATTTTTTTAGTAAATATGAATAAACCTTGTTGTTAATAAGGTAATAACAAGAGTAGATTACTCTTGTACTCTAAATAATACTTGTTTGTACAGCACTCAACAGCTGTAATGTAAAAATAGACAATACAGTGTAGGCTATTTGATTTAATAAGAATCTTAATTAGCTTTAATAAAATGAATTCCTTCATAAATGTTAATAAAGTAATACTATATAATAATTGATTGCTAGTGATATGATTTATTATCGATCTAAATTCTTTTACTTGGCTACAGCACATTTACTATGCTTAAAAATCCCACTTAAAACCAATATAAACATAGGATGATACAGCCTGTGTAGCACAACGATTGACAGCAGCGCCTCTTGCGGCAACCTCCAATATAGGGACAGAAAATAAGCTCGATTTCGACACTATATTTTCTAGCCACTGTAGGGAAGACGTAGTGCGGAAGGTGCCGGACAGATGTCTACCAGATACAACCTATCTACGAGGAAAACACCTAAAATCACCTAGACGTATAGGATAAATGTAACCCTGTAACGGGAAATTCGATCGTCACATGTATGCTATCTAGGTTGTCATGGTAGGTTTTTCTAATTATCATATAAAAATATTATGTATTATGAGAAACTCATACACATGTTTATTGTGTAACAGACTGAAGAGGGGCGAAAGCCAGAAACGCGTCTCTATAAGTAAAGGTTGTTGATTAAAAAGTTGATGATAAATTATTTGCCAAGTGTCTATAAATTCACCAAGTCGTGACATTGAGCCAAGCAAAAAATAAAATAAAATAAAATGTTTTTGATTAATAAAATGGAAACTCGTATTTTTCAATTACAAATTACATTTAATTCTCAGATTATAAGTCTCATACACTGCAATTACAATACGTTAAGTTAATTATAATACGCGTAATTCTACCGATAGGTGTAATTTTCTATTTATAAATTACATAAATAAGGAATTTACGAGGACCTCGAATTGTATCAAAAAAGATATAAATTTTGCTCTCTGTGTGGATATCAAGTGTTTAACTCAATTCTAGACTTGAAATTTATTCTAAGTTGGTACTAAGTAGAATAAACGTGTTTACTTTCATTTATTAAAATATAGAATACGTAAATTAAAACCAATTACAACAATTTCTTACATCGTTATTTGAGTAAATTAATGAATTTTATGCATAATATTGTCAAATGTAATTCTACAGTTGACTGATGTTGGGAAAGTAATCACATTATTTTTCGTTCACAACGGTTTAAAATTTAAAAGATTAAGTGTAGAAATACACGCAGAGCTGAGTGCAATGAGTTGAAGAATTTATGTAACGAAACAAAATACAATCTGCCAAGGAGAGATCCTTTCCTCGAGGACCTTCTAAAGCAAACTAGTTCCTATTCAATTTTCAGACACGTGGAGAAAACCCGGAAAACTGCAAACAGCCAAGCTCGTTAGTGGGGTACGAACCCGAAACCAAATACCAAAGTTCGATAATTTTTTACTCGGACACCACTCGTGAATGCGCAGCATTTTCTCAATATTTTACATTATAAGATTTTTTTTTTGTGTACTTGACAAATGCATTTTAAAAATATAACTAGATAAAAAGTGAAAAAAATAGATGCATTTAGCGCCCATTCTGTATAGTGGTGCAAGGTTGGCTAGTCGTATTCGCTTCGTTAACATATGTATTTTTGATTCATAAACCATAAGCAAAACATTTATGCGTATTGTATCATTGTATTTGCAATTCTCTTTTGTTCTTCTGCACTTACGATAAACTTAAATTAAAGATAAGTTTGTCGAATTTTAATATACTTTTTTAATCATTTAAAAAATGACCCACAAAAAGAGAAAATGTGCTGTTTTAAAGCGATTTATTGTAACCGAGTAGATATTTGCTCGAACAATGGCATATTTCTTCTAAAATGCCTTCAGATAACGACGTCACGTAGCATTATTTTAGCCATACGCTTTATTATAGCATCTGCAGCGTCGCTGTTCGCTGAATGCCTCCACATATGTAAAGTTTTTAAAGATTGATGCCGTGCAGGTTAAGCTGAAATTGCTGAAACATATAAGCCAACGTTTCTATTTGAGTAACTTTCCAAGAATTATTTCAGTGAGGAAACAAGCAAAGGACAAAGTGTATCCTATAACGAGGATTCCAAGTGCACCGTATAAATCTGCTACGGATAAAGGTTTCACCGCATCTTCAAAACTGGGTACATTAACAACTTCTTCATTTTTAAAAATTTTTGTCTCAAATATTCTTCGTACTCTAGAAATGCACAAATAATTTGTAATGGTTGTAATTTTTTAAAATATTTGATCATCAGTAAATTATCAACTTACAGTTTGTTAACTTGTTTTTTATACGGAAATCCTTTTCTCATGGCGAATCCTTTATAAACTGTAGAAAGAACATAATCAGATTTCACATAGTTTGATCCATAAGCATTTGCAGCAAGTCTTTCAAAGTAAGGAGTTCCAATAACCACCATTCGATCTTTTTTAACAAGGTCCTTAATCAGTTTATTTAGTAAAACTATCGCTTCCTGATGACCTTTAGCTTCGCTATCTAATGAATCCTTGTAAAATTTTTTTTTGAATGTATCGTTCTGTCGTCTCATCTTTGCTTGCATAACAGAAATATGTTTTCGGCTTTCTGTAATAAAAAGGTCTGCGTGTTTTGTTCTTGTCTCCTATAAAGAAGAAAAACAAATCTCATTAATTAATATTCTTTAAAAATCGAAATTTCTACAAATTAGGAAATACGCAGTGGTTTGAACTAACGTTATTGAACTAACGTCGTGCGAAGAGCTTGCTGCACTAAGCAAAAATGAACAAAAATCGGTACATATGAATGCAATTCGTAAGGGAGAAATTTAAAAATATAAAAATTTAGTTGAAATTTTTATCACCAAAGAAAATTTGTCGCTGCAAGGATGACAGTTTTAAGACAAGTGGCCAACATTTTATTACAAGAATAACGTTAGTTTCAACTAGCTAATGTTACTTTTCGGAAGGAATATGAAGACATGTCCTACAATTTTGTTTTTCACCACCGATGAGGTGTGCACACGCTCCGCTTAGCACAATCTTTTAAATAAATTCACGGCCAAAAATATATAATTTCGATCGAATACTGCCGCATTTTATTGATGGTGATAATTTCAATTAATTTTCACACCGTAATCCTTTTCTTCGTGATCCAAATTGCATGCGTACTGTGTTTCATTTAATTCGGTTGAATAGAGTTTAATTTTAATTATCCTGTAGTTATTTTCTTGACCTCACAAAAATAAAACGTGACCAAAATAAAATGTTCTGTTTGTTTAAAACACACAACTGTCGCAATTCGAATGACTTCAACTTAAAAATTTTATAATTTTACGTTAAAAATTAAATTCTGTTAATAATTACATTTTGTGCTTTTAAAATTTCTGGTAAAAAAACCACTTAATATAAGACAAAAATACATCATTTTAAATAATTTCTAATCAAATAATATTCAATTGTATATATACATAATACTTTACTAATGAAATATTTAAAATAAAAATAATTCTTTTTTGTGTGAGCGTCAGAAATCGTCAATAAAAATAATTACTTAAATATATAAAACGATTTTATTTATGAAAAAATAATATATTTTGTATTTTCTGTTTTCATCAGTAAGAATGTTATTCAAACCGAAAAATCTCCGAGAAACATTCAACAAGAAATTCGCCAAAGTCACAATTTTGATAATAAACCATATCATACAGTGATTTAAGACACTAAATATATTAATCTTAATGTCTAAACAATATAAAATAAGTATAATATGAGCAATTATTTATTGTAACGTGGTCACAATATCGGACTGCAATTTTTAAGCATATTTGAAAAATTCAATTTAAGATATATGCTTTCCACCTCAAATTATTAGAGTATTTCGTCTGTACATAATATTTTTCCTGTTAGCAACAGTCATAACATTATTTATTTAACTTCTTACAGCGGAAAATTTTGAGTAAAATAACGTGATTTTACATCGGAAGTTCGTATACAGTAAATCTGGGCCTCCTGCCTCAATGATTTCCATATGTGGTCTCGGAATTCATCTGTCCAACTCCATTCTCGAGATTAAGGAAAGACAGACAGACGACCACAACAAAGACAACAATGGGACTTTATAGGTCAACAATTTTTCTAATTGTTGTTCAATAAATTTATAAATTTTTTCTAATTGTTGCCCAATAAATTTATAAATTTTTTTAAATTGTAGCCCAACAAATTTTAAATTGTAGCACAGTCAAAATAAACAACGTAAAAATTAAATAGAATGTTTAAATGTACTATTTACCTTTAAGTATCGATCTAAGTAAACATGTGGAAGCAGTACACATGTATATTCTCGTCTTTTAATGGCTTCTGCTAATTCATCGAATGTGTTCGGAACCGGTTCGTCAGTCTGTACGGCCATAAATGATGTCAATATTCCGGCGTAACCCCAGATCAAGACTGCTGTCATGAGCAACCAGATGCCAAATGCTATTCTAGAAGATGAACGAATCGCGTTGTTGCAGTCGACTCCTGAAAATTGATGCCAAAGGTTATAATTTACTATTATAAATTAGAAAACAGTGTATATTGTGTAGATTTACCTTGATACATTAACGTTGTCATCAGATACCAGTACGTTCTCCTTAAAGTCCAGGGTTCCCCTTTATTGACTTTCACGAATTTCCGGAATATTAATCCAAAGACTGTAATGGTAAAGATCAAGGTCAACCAAACCTTTCATGAAACAAGAAGAAAAGTAAATAATACATTTTAGAAAAAATAATTTTCTGACTCGATTTAAGAAATTCTAGATGACGTATCAAGAAATTTCTACCTGTTTTGTGAACGGGTTTAGAACTGACTGCCAAGTGAGTTTCTTTTTGTGCCGTTTCATATAGAAATGAATTGGTTCGACATCCGAGACTGTTGAGAAGTCCACACGTTGAAATGTCTTGTTAGATAGTGCAATAGGTTCTGCCATAATATCTGCAAACTACATTGTGACAAAATAATAAACTTTCACATTTTTTTCCATTATTAGTATATGTACACCATCGAACTTCCGGCAATTGTTGGTATATCTTTTCCTTTAATCCGGAAATAATTACTAGAAATAACAACAACTAGTTTATTGGGCAGCCACATTTGGTATTGTGTGTAGCCTTATTTATATTATATGCAGTTTTCTCTATAGTGGTGGTACAACAATCTGCGAAATTCTTAGCTTATTTTGCTGAAAATTAACTCCAGTTAATAGAGAGGTGGCGGCCGACGTTTTCAACGCAAAAACGTGTACGTCGGACGTTCATCACCACCTTCCTGTAAGCCTAGACGTTTGACAATGGCGTTTGGAACGTCAGTGAAATCATGCTCGACGTTCCAAACGCCATTGTCAAACTTCTAGGCTTACAGGAAGGTGGTGCTTAACGTCCGACGTACACGTTTTCGCGTTGAAAAGGTCGGCCGCAATCTCTCTAATGCTTCAACGACAGAAAATAGTTTTAATGGTGGGGTCAAACGTAAACTCAGTTCTTAATGTTTAAAATAAAGTAGAATTGTCTTCTGAGTGGTCTCTGAATTTACATATAAATTTGTCTGTTTATAACCACAAGCTTATGTATATTTTCTCATTACCATTAAAGTAGAACAGTTAAAACAAAGGTTTCAGTGCGTAATCATGTGACATCCATGGGTATAGTTTATTAGGTAGAAGTGATATAGGATTGGCAGCATCTGGGATAATTTTGTAAAAGTTAAACAGTTTATAACTTTTATTTTAGTCTGTCAGCTTTTTGAGAAAAAGACGTCGAGTAGGGGTAAAAATACGATGTTTCTGGGATAATTCCAATTTTGGTTGATGGTTTTTGAAATATCTTCTATTCCAGAATCTCTCACGTACCCAAAACCACACCCTTTTTCGAAGCTCTTTCGGATATACTTTCCAACATGATTTCAGTGAGAGTTTCTGAGATAAGAACTTAGTCATGTCGGTTATTTAAATTTATATAAGTATTAGTAGTGGTTAGACACACTCCAATCACAAAAATTAATTTTTAAAGTTTGTTGAGTAAATAATTTTAAAAATAAAAATTTGTTTAATGGAATTATTTCAGAGTAAAAAATTTGTCTCACAATTTCAAATAATATAACATGGAATTATTTTTGAAATTTTGGAAATCAACTTAATTTTTAAAGTGACAAATAGTATATTCTAATGGTGTAGACAAGAAAGTTTCCCAGCCGATTGGAGTTGCATATTGTCTACAAAGAAATAAACATTGTTTACATTATTTGTTGTTTTATTTGAAAACTTGAGTACACATACTAAATACTTGAGTACATTACAAAATGAGAATTGATAACATATACAGAATAATATTTGAGTACATGTAATAATTTATTACATTATGAAATTTATTTGAGTACAAAATTATTTTTTAAAAAAGAGAATTTCGAGATACAGTCACCAAAGACTTTTTCATCTTTGTTAGTGTTGTCTAATAAATCTAATTCTAAAAGGGTTGAGTGCAGAATTATTTCAAAGATTATTTGTGTGATAGCTGTTCCTGCTGCAAATGTAACAATTTCTTGTTTAAAATTATACATCATGACTCCAATGTATTTGTGGTAGTCACAATCTATCGTTCCTGCATTAATTATAATGTAAGATACAGAAGATTTTGGAGCTATTCTAGCATAACAGTTATTTGTCATTTTAATAGCCAAATCTGTGAATATTACTTTTTGTTCATTTGTATTAATTTTAAAGTTGTTGGTACAAAATAGATCATATGCAGCTGCTCCCATAAAAGCCTTTTTGGGGGTTTTAACATTGTCAGATAACTTTTTAAAATATACAAATTCTAGAAAATAAAATATTTATTTATTATTACATTTCATACAATCACAGCTTATAAATATTTATTAAATATCGGTAATGTTAATTTAATTTTTATTATAAAAAATTTACATTCATATGGTTTATTATTCAGCAATTTTAACAAAGCTGCCTCATTACACATCTGTTTTAAACATGGGTAAGTTTTACTACAAATACTATGTATTACGTAAGTAGTTTTTCTTCTGTACACTATTTAATCAATCTGTCCATTGAATACATTATTACGCACCACCTCAATTATAATTCTTTTTTGGATTATTACATTTGAAATATTTGAGCTCAAAATACCTTTACTTGAAGTAAATACTTTAGTATTTACTCGTTGATACATGTAAACTGAGGGGGTTAGAGCGGCGAGCTTCTCCCCACTTATCGACTTCATTGTCAGGGATGCTTGGGTAACTGAGTGGGAGGAGTAGTGAAGTCGTGACAAGGTGTTGGCAGTATTCAAAAATGACACAATATTAAGATTAAGAATAACTTATTTAATTGATAACAAAAGGAAACAAATACATGCAGTTACATTCTAAACTAAAACACAAAATATAGTAATAATGATGATAAAAATATATCTACGTCGCGACAATATTAGACAGCTGATGTCTGTCTTTCCCGATGGTGGGACTGCCGAAAATCCTCAATCCAATATTTTCTAAGTCTTAATCTAAAACCTAAAAAGAAAGTGAATATTTTCTAAGTCTAAACTAAACTGAGAGGTAAGCGATTATTTTCTAAGTCCCTACTAAACGGAGAAAGAGGGAAGTAAAAATATTCTAAGTCTTTACCTCGTTTGGAGCAATCAGAAGCTGCAAAGTTTCCAAAGGCAGAGAAAGCTTGAGGAGTCCAATCCTTGGCTTCTTCCCGATAATCGCCCAGAGGTGTGGGAGCGATCCCCTTTTATACTCGATTAGCGTGGAAAATATCTGGGACTTTTCTCACGTAATTGTCTTTGCAGCATGAGTTGTTTACTTGAATTTGATAGTTCTCCAGATTTATTAACGTCTCTCCCATCATTGGTGACAAAATTATATAGGCATCTCTTGACCAATTAGTACTATATTCGTCATTACCTGGGGTAGTGACTGGCAATCTTCAGTAACGTGATCTAGTTTTTCACCGTATGGTGAACGAAAAGGTCACCTTTCAAAACGACAGAGTACATAGTGGGGTCAAAAGGTCGACTCCTCGGGCAAAGGGTGAAAACAGGAGAAATAAGAGAAATAATGATGAAAGAAAATTCCAAACAAACTCCATCACTCAAAACTCTCACAAGAGAGTCTGATTTCTCACACTTATGAAAACTCTAAGTAATAAAATTCTCATAAAAAAGTCTGATTTTTCACATAAGGCATTTTAATTACAGAATTTTCTAATGCCTTTTCTATTCCAATTAAGATTCTAGGACTTACTTCTATTTTGTTTACTTTTAACGATATATTCTTTAACCAAATGTAAAAATTATTGGTAGTCCCTATTAGAGCAAAAGCGTCTTTTGAAAGTTCCAATTTTATTCAAACATCAAAGCCATTTAACAGTAATTTGTGTTGATTAATAAAATTGAAATGAAATTGTCCATTTACATTTAATACTTGACTTTTGCTACTTTTCTTGAACCTAGCAATCAATCATTCATTCTTGGCATCTTTATTTAAATAGTTATTGTTTAAAATCCAATGGTATCTTCGCAGAAAAAAAAGCTTCTTAAATAAGTGTTTTTGTGCTTCTTCAGACAAAAATAATAGAGCTTCTATTACCGCTCGATAAGGATAGTTATTTGCGATGATACCTGTTTATCATTAAACCAAGTCGTGCATTGTGAAACATACTAAGCAATAAATTATTTACTGAAGTAACGAAATTGGTATTCAATGTAGATGTTCCATTTTGTTTAGATATAGTTAATTGTGCATTTCTTCAGATATTGCTCAAATCTATTAAGATTTTTACTGAACCCAGGATTAGAAATTCGACAGGTAATTTTTGGTCAGTTATGCTTGCAATAGGATGGAATATAGACGGTGTTGTATTTTCTATAGCCAACTGTGTTGGAATAGTTTTAAAGAAATACAATTCTGATTTCAAACAAGAACACGAATGAGGATGCATTTTTCTTTTAAGAGAAAATATCAACTTCCTTTCTCCTCTTAATATTCTTTAGTTTTACGCTTTTTTTCGATGTTTTCAATTTTTACTTGACCCGCTTTAAACTTTATGAATGACGTCATCTTTTATTACTTTTTCAATTTTTTAAACGCGATAAGGCATTTTTTCTAATAAAGTTATTATCTAAATTTTGAAATCGAAATATAGCTTCCCAATCCACTTTATTTTCATATTCTTGAATGAATTCCGAAGATAATGTTTGATGTGTAGAGATGAGTTTCCAATTAACTTTATCCTTATGTTGTCTTATAAAACTTTCAGAGAGAATTTGATTTTCTGATATTTCATAATAAGGCATATTTCTTTTAACGATTTTCCACTGAATAAATTTTATCTGATTTATTTTGCTATATTTAACACTTACTTTCCAATATATTTTCTCACATCTTTTAATATTGAAATCGTTGCCTAAACACGTCTCCAAAAAAATCATATCTTCTTTGGATTGGGCTACTTTAAAAGTATTATCCTTTTCCCAATTGTGGAGTAAAATAACGAATTTGCTGAAATATAGGATCAAAGTAAAAAATCCTCCTGTCTGTGAACTAGGATCAGGATTAAAAAATCTGCCATGTCTGCCAAGGATAATAAGTGATGCAGTCCTCTGGTTTAAGCTTCATTTTATTAAATAAATGATTCTTTCATAAAAATGGTTTTTTATACTTGCTGAAAACAATACCAAAAGCGATTTTCCAGAACTAAAAATTATGTTTTCATTCATTGCGAAAGCATAGATCTATAGATATACTCTCGATGTAATTCGTTCAAAGAGGGTAAGATAATGGAGTATTATAAATTTTAACAATTTGTTGGTCTTCTTTCTTCCATGATTGGAATTACTTGAAACATTTGGAGTCAAAGTATCGCCTATGTGATGAGATTCTATTATATTAGAATATACAAATATTTTCTTTATTCCTGCATTTAATTCTAAAGGATAAGTCCCTATAAATTTTTTTGGCATATTCTAATCGATCAAATACTAATACAGTACAGCTTCGTTTATCCGAAAGTCTGTTATCCGAAAGAATTTCAGTCTGCAAATTTAAATTTTTATTAGTGCTGTGGCGTTGCAACCTTTGGCTATATCTTGAGCTACTCCAATATATTTTTTTTGTTGGTGTGTGTGTTTTAGCTGGAAGCACTGGCATTTTTGTGTGGTGTTTTTCTGAGGACTGTGTGTTGTGTTGAATCGAACGTTTTTGTTACTAGATTACCTTCTAAAGTATAATTTTTTGTTTTTGTATTTTTCACTGTATTTATTTTGTTTGTAAAAAATAAAGAAATAATTTTTTATGATACAATAGCCACGATTATTATTTCAGAAAGTTTTCATTAGGCTTAACATCGACGAAAATTAAACGCGAAGCGACACACAACAGAGAAAAATTTCAACACGGAATAGGTTAATATATTTTTTCGTACATAATCGGTTATCCTAACAACCCCAGTCCCCAATCGATTGGGATAAACTATGCTCTGCTGTATATCTGTTAAATGTCTATTAAATTTTATGGAAAAGCCCTGTGGAAATTTCAATAATAACGTTTTGTCTGGGAGCAATTTAAAACTTATTATCTCAAAAGGTTTAAGAAATTCTTTTGGTCCCCTCTCGTTATATGTAATACTAGTAGCCTGGGCCGCCCCCTAGTGGGCGTTCTAGCAGCAGAGGTGTCATTCCATGATATAAATATTAAATTCATATTAATGAAGAATTTTTCCTTTTCCGTGGGAGGGAATTTCTCACCCCACAGGGAAGAGAACCATGTCCTTATACATTATCTTTAATTTTTCTCCCTTCCCGTGGGGGAATTCCCTCCCTTCGAGAAATGAAAATTTTTCTCCTCTCTTGAGAAAGACATTCTAGCAGCAGAGGTGTCATTCCATTATATAAATAATAATTTATATCAATAATAAATTTCTATTACAAATAAAAATAATTTATTGTTAATTTAAAATCATCGCTAGGGTGTCCCTAGCAGGTGTTTTAGGCATATGGAGACAAACCAACAAACAAAGCGAACAATGGCTTATATTATTACATATTTTCAACATTTTTGGTTTTATTTCTTCTATATATCTATTTTTCTCAATTAAAGAAATAAATTCTGTGTTAAAATCTTGTAAAGATGAAGTATATTGAAATGTTTGTTATTGTCCCATTATAATTAGCAGATTTTGATTTTCTAAATTTAGCATAGTGAGAAATATAGGACCAGTATCTGGAGATATATTCAATCAATAATCAATAGCAACTTGAAATTTCATCGTGCTATTGGGTTCGTTAAAAAGAAATTTAATGAGATTATTTTTTGAAACCTTTTAAATTATTTGTAATATTCTCGAATATATTACTTGATTTGTTCTTTCGCATAGGTTGTAGTGGAATTAGAGTAGATAAATCTTCAGCGTTCATTCTAAACGATTTTGTTTCTTTAATAGTAATGACATATTTGTTATTTTCACTAGAGATATTAAACCATGAAGGAGGTATTGCTTTCTGGGATAATGCGGCTTTCCAAGATTTCGTTAAATTTATCGGTGGATTGATTTTCGATGTAAAGAAGAATTGAGTATTTCTAGGAAAAAATACGTACTTGCAGTGCTTATTAGAGTCACATAAAAATTATCCAATTTTTACTTTTTTCAATTCTTCGTTATAAAATTGACCTTTTAATTGTCTGGTTATTATAATACGTCAACACATAAGTTAGATTTATTGTATGATGTTTTTCATTTATAATGAAAATTTCCTTACTCCAACTAGGTAAATAATCTCTCGTAAAAGTTTTTTTCTAGAAACTCTAACTCTATCATTGACTTTATATTTATATTTTATTTTAGCTTTCGTTTTACCATAAAGTCGATTAAAAATTTGCAAATGATGTTAGGTTTGACTTTAGCTGGTGACATTCCGATACTTTGATGTATGCTATGATTATATGCTTTTTACCAAATCATTTAATTTATCAATATATTTATAAAATTTCGAAAAGTAATAAGGCAATAAATTCTATTTTTTAAAGTCTTATTAGATTGTTTTACTACCGATGCTTTCGTTTCGGAATGAGTATAATGATGATTTATTTAATGTCTTTTAAATAAATCTTTAATAACAAAATTCATGAACTCCTTCCCTTAATCAGTATGGAGAAACCTGGGTATTTGTTTTCTAAATATCTTTTGAAACTTTTATTTTATCGTGTTAGGCTTTTTGTCTTTAGTCGGAATTACATAATAAATATTTGTGTTTTAAATATGCTTAACAACTATCGATGTTAATCGGTAGTTGCTAATATTTTATTCCTTTATTGTCTTTTCGAAAATTGTCGAACATTCATTAGATCAGATTGAAATAATTCTCCCTGATATAGAGCTTTAGTTTTACAACACATATAATTTATTCGCAATGGTTTATGTAGCGTATATTTATTTTGACTCAGTAGCCATTCTTCGACAATTTTTCTCGGCAACTTTGCTTGTTTTGCTAAGCTTGTTACACCACCGAACTATGCAGGATGGGATGGAGTATAATAAATAGATCTCAATAGAAATTTCCACGAAATATGCTCTTTTTAGATGATGCAATCCGTTTAGGAAATTTTTTAGCCAATGTTCCCACGGGTTTTTTTCTAACACTAATTGATCGAATCGGAGGTGATCGAATCAGGAGTGTTCGAATCAGAGGTGTTCGAACACAAAGTATGGGCGATTTTCGTATTGTTAATCGAGTTGATAATACTTTATTTCCAATCCATTCTTTTGGTACATTCGCTTTTTTAACTTCCTCCCAAAATTCATTAAATCCTACAGTCACAATAGACGATTTTCTCGTTCTCATCCGAAACTATTATCTGATTTTCGATAGATGATAGTTTTATCGGTTTGGGCGATTGTTCTTGAGTTTCTTCGGTTGGTTGTGATGCTAAAAAACTCGAATCGGTTCTTTTGGTGCATGAATAGTTTGTTTAAATTTCGAAATTAGTTGACTTAATAGTTTAATTTCCAAGTCATCTGACAAACTACTTTCTTCTAATAAATCTTAAATATTATCGTGTAATCGTATTTCTGGTTTTTGTAATTGATATTCAGGAACTAATTCAGGGGGTAATAACTCTATTCGTTGAGCAATTTTTTATAACCCAAAAATTCTTTTAGCTAATGATATTATTGGAGTTAAAATCGCATCTAAAAATCTTCTAGATTGGTTTACCAAAATCTTCTTTTTTGTTTGAATACCTATTTTTTATTTGCGAGTTTTCGTTTACATCCTTTATATTTTTTTCAACTTGTTGACATTAACGGATAAACGACCTTTACGTATGTTGTTGCAAATTTAACATATGACTTTTGTTTGATCGGAGGAGGCTTCTTTAAACAAAGATTTTCCTGAACAGGTGTTGCCTTTGCAAGCAAAACCTTAGTTGTTGGGAAAATATGAGTCTCTTAAACACAATCAATTCTTTATCTGTAGATGGATAGAAATTGACTAATAAATATCCGTACGGTTTGGATGTCGTGGTTAAATATGCATCTTTAAAGTAGTTTGTCTTACCTATAAACGCTTGGAGAGCAAAACAGTTGATTTGATTTTCATATTTTTTATTCTTAAATAATATCAAAATATGAGTATTCAAATAATATCAAAATGTGAGTATCTCTCATTACTTTATTACAAAGAAATAAATTTTGCATTAGTAATATAACACTTATATTTTTATGATGAGATTGAACGGTAAGCAACGCAGCAATTTTTTCGGTTACAGAATGCATTAAAATCGTCTATAATTATTAAATTCAAAGTTTCGGTAATTTTGGGAATACCACATTTAAAATGAATATTATTCTCTTCCCCGAACCACTGTTGAAACATTGAGTAACATCACATAACTTTTTTTAATAGTTTTTGATAAATATTTTCAAACAGCATTTTCCGAGCTAAAAAAGTCTTTCTAGATTGAGACAGACCCACGACTATACAACTCGATGGATGTTTTAAAACATGTTTCGAACAGAGTAAGATAAATTCCTTCTTTAATAATTGCACCGATATTAACCGATATTATTATTAACCGATATATTTATGAGGTAGTCCTTCAGTCGTTAATTTTCGAATATCATATACATCTCATCTAATCATATACATGGACTAACTTTTTTCCACTCAATGCTTTAGATTTCTATGCCTCCTCTTCAAAAAATTTCCCTTGCATCAAACTGGCAGAAAAATCGGCTAAATCACAAACCTTTCCACCGATCATTAAACTTCTATATTCTGTAAAATTCAAACCTGAGTTATTGATAAAAGTGAAACATTTTCGATGGCTGCTTACAACAAAGAAAACTTGCAATCATCAATGTACAAATTTTATCAGAATATAGAAAAACATTCAACAATTTCGATGAATATTTGGCTGATTCTGAAGAAAATAATTCAAGATATGAACCTTAAAATAATATTCCGAAAATGTATTTTGAATACGAATGTAAAAACTAATAAAATACATTTTTCGAANAGGGGGGGTTGCGTCTCGATAGCTATAAGGGTGAGGGAGATATGGGGCTGAAAGTGGCTTTCTATTTCGAATGTTTTGTTCGAATTTGTTCGAATTTAATTCGAACAACATTAGAAGTAAATTCAAACATAAAATTCGAATATTGGTTCGATTATAAAACGATCGTAAACGTTCCAGAAACGTTGAAAATAGTTCGTTTGACTGGATGTGAACAGGAGACGTTCAGAAATAGAATCGGGACCAGGAAGTGTTAATATAAAGCGGCATGCAAGATTTACAGGCGGTTTTATGCGCTTTTGCGAGAAATCGAACACATTTTTATCCTCATGTAAAAATTCTCTGGAAACGGGAGACCTAATTCTTGCATTTTGTGAAAACGGGTAAGATTGGCTATAATGTATTTATCTTAATCTTCACTATCGTTACTTTTTGCCCACAAATAAAAACCCAGCGAAGCGAGTCCTTGCAGCTAGTTGTAAATAATATTTTAAGTTCATTGATCTAAAACGAGTTTATCAGCAAAGACAAAAAAAATCTAGTCGGTTGCATTATAAAAGCAAGACAATCAATAAAACTAATTATTCTTCATACAATAGACTCCTATAAAACGAGTTCATATAATTCGGATTCGTAGATCACGGTGAAAAAATTGCGACCGTATTCGTATAAACACGCTAAAAGTAACTCGTATAATTCGGTAAAATATCATCGCCGACTCGTGTCGCGACAGGTCTGGTCGAATCTGGACCAATAGTGGACGAGCAGCCGAACTACTTTCCGCCGTCCAGCGCCACGCTACGGAGAATTTAGGCGAGTAAGTTGAGTTTACTATTGTCTGTACAGTATATAAATTAGGTATTGTAAGTCTAATACAGTACTGTAATTTTATAATTTTTACGTTAAGTAAAATTTCGTCTTTAGTCATCATGACCTCTGCCATGGAGAAGAATTCTAAGAGCAAAAAATATATATCCCTTGAAAAAAAAATTTAAATTTTGGATCTGTTAAAATCTGATTAAAAAGTAATAGTCATTACTAAAGATTTATAACTAAACGAGGCAACAATTCGATTAATAAAAAAAAATGAAAACAAAATAAGGGCTAAAATTTCCTTTGAATCTTTAGTAAGTTTGAATAAAATTGCTTGTATAAAATGTATGTTTATGCATAAGTAAACTGTATGTGAGCCGCTCATTTGCCAAAACCATAAGTTCATAAAAGAAAAGGTAGAAAATATCTATTGATAAATTTTTATACATTTCTTGTGAAATAAACATTTCTTATTCAACGGCCATAAAAATTTTTTCTATTAATGATGTCTCCAAAGTTC
>NW_019384792.1:380396-505337 GCF_000671375.1 Centruroides sculpturatus | reverse complement strand
TTCTCTGAAACGTCTGGAAACGGGAGACCTAATTCTTGCATTCTGTGAAAACGGGTAAGATTGGCTATAATGTAATTATCTTAATTTTCACTATCGTTACTTTTTGCCCACAAATAAAAACCCAGCGAAGCGAGTCCTTGCAGCTAGTTGTAAATAATATTTCAAGTTCATTGATCTAAAACGAGTTTATCAGCAAAGACAAAAAAAAATGTAGTCGGATGCATCATAAAAGCATGACAATCAATAAAACTAATTATTCTTCATACAATAGACTCTTATAAAACGGGTTTATATAATTCGGATTCGTAGATCACGGTGAAAAAATTGCGACCGTATTCGTATAAACACGCTAAAAGAAACTCGTATAATTCGGTAAAACGTCATCGCCGACTCGTGTCGCGACAGGGCTGGTCGAATCTGGACCAATAGTGGACGAGCAGCCGAACTACTTTCCGCCGTCCAGCGCCACGCTACGGAGAATTTAGGCGGGTAAGTTGATTTTCCTATTGTCTGTACAGTATATAAATTAGGTATTGTAAGTCTAATAGAGTACTGTAATTTTATAATTTTTACGTTATTTAAAATTTCGTCTTTAGTCATCATGACCTCTAAAATGGAGAAAAATTCTAAGAGCAAAAAATATATATCCCTTGAAAAAAAATTAAAATTTTGGATCTGTTAAAATCTGGTTAGAAAGTAATAGTCATTACTGAAGTTTTAAAATTAAATGAGGCAACAATTCAACCAATAAAAAAATATGAAAACAAAATAAGGGCTAAAATTTCCTCTGAATCTTAAGTAAGTTTGAATAAAACTGCTCGTATAAAGTGTATGTTTATGCATAAGTAAACTTCATGTGAGCTGCTCATTTGCCAAAACGATAAGTTCATAAAAGAAAAGGTAGAAAATATGTATTAATAAATTTGTATACATTTCTTGTGAAAAAAACATTTCTTATTCAACGGCCATAAATATTATTTCTATTAATGATGTCTCCAAAGTGCAGCGAATTATTCGCAAAAAAATAACTTATCAGAAAACGCGCCAGCCACTCTGCGAGGATAACGAGCTTAAAGCAATGTCGTCATCGAACGGTGCACACTCGGTAAGTAATCCTACGATTTTTTTGTTTATAGAATAGTATATATGGATTATTCCAAAAAAATTATACGTGTTTTGAAAATGTTGAGTCGAATTAGTCTAAAATCGTCAATTTTATGAAAGAAAACATTCAAACAGTTGTAGTCCCTAAACTGCAGAAGTACAGTCGACCCCCCTATAAGATAGAGATACGTTCCATTCTTTAGGAATCCGATTTCTTACGAATCCTTCCAATCACAACTCGACACGTGTTAAGTTTACAAACTACGGCTGTTTGAAAGGTTTCCTTCCATAAAATTAATTGATTCTAGACTAATCCAACTCAACATTTCCAAAATACGTATACAGTCGACCCCCTATAACGTACGTTCCTATAACGACAATTCCTATAACGTAGCGAAAAAATTGTAGCAACTTTCGTATAACGTACCTCCTATAACGTCGTTTCGCGACAAGATTGATAGAGTCTGAACCAATAGTTACAGTGACCATACGTCCTTTATTTAAGAGGACAGTCCTTTATTTCACTGCTCTGTCCTTTACCTGTATTTACTTTCTAAAATAGGCATTTTGTCCTTTATTTTGTAAAGTTGACGCAAAGTTAAAATTTTTTTTTAATAATATATTGAACAAGTTAGTTTTCTATACGCCATCACGACCAGTGTTGCATTGCTACATAGAGCGCAGTAGTGCAGTGTGTCGCCAACCAAACGGCCCACTGACAGTACCAGGGGGTGGNATAAAATTTCAAACAGTTGTAGTCTCTAAACTGCACAAGGCTGTGATTGGCTCGTGATTGTGATTTAAAGACTCGTACAACATGAAAATCATATAAAAAGGAACGTATCTACCGTACTATACGGGGGAGTCTACTGTATTAATATCGGAGAAAAATGAAAATAAATCGAACATTTCATATTGTAATGGATCTCAGAAATGTAGACGTGCTAACTCGCGAAATACATTCAAATTTTGATTGGAAAGAATTCCCTAGATTAAATTTGACAGAAGTAATAATACGATTTCAAGATGACATTGATTGGGTTATTATTTCTGCAAAAATCTTAGTAATGAATTTATGAACGATTTCCAACATAAATTAAATTGGATAAAATGTGGAAAAGCAGATGTTACTCCTCTGATTTTTACAAAAGTATGTTTATCTAATTAATTAGGACTATGTTTGCCATTATCAACAGCTAACAGAAAACTTTTTGACTCAATATCATAATCGTTTAAACTGGGATCTTGTTTCTCAACATCAAAGGCTAAGTCAAAATTTAATATTAACTTTTAACCCGTCAGCACGCGGCTAGTGGTGATTAAGCACCAATCGATTTTTTATTAGAAACTAGCACATTCCAATTCGCGTTAAATAAGTCTATAGGTACAGACTATTCGTTATTGTTTTTTAATATCTAAATAATAATNTTTAAATATATTAATATATAAATTTAAATAACCGACGTGGCTAAGTCCTTATCTCAGAAACTGTCGCTCAAATCATACCGAAAAGTATATCGGAATGAGCATCAAAAAAGTATGTGGTTTTGAGATACTGTATGTGAAAGATTCTGGAATAAAAAAATATCCCAGAAACCTTCAATCAAAATTGGAATTATCCCAGAAACTATCGTATTTTTGCTCCTGCTCGACGTCTTTCCTTCAAAAAGATGATAGACTCTGTAATAAAAGTTATAAACTGTTAAACTTTTACAAAATTATCTCAGAGGTTGTCAATCCTATACTACTGCTGTACATGTATTTCATTTACGTGGTTATTTACATTAAGTTTGTTGTAGCCCACGGTATAATTTTGGACACGTAGGTAGTGTCTAATTTGTGGGTTGAAGGCCTGTTGATCAATTATTATTACATGTGGTCATAGAAGGTCCAGAAAATAATTAATCTGACAAGGCTTTGAAACGAATGGTGCCGGAAATTCGGTGATGTATATTAGTTTGTCTATTTTATAAAATGATAAATATTGAATAAATCAGTAAAACAAAATTGAAATTCCGAGTTTTATCACATCTTTCATTGGAACAATTATATTAATTGTTATAATTTTTTACGCCCCACAAGTAACTACATAGTGTCTATTGTTAAATATTGCAATGAACACGTAATTTATATTTTATGGACAATGGAAATTAAATGCAATTCGATTTTTTCATATTGTAGGTTTCAAATGTGAGATGTTTTTCGGCATTTTTTACAACTTGTGTGATAAAATGTTTTCAAAGAAGTGGCATGGCTCTGAAGACTGTATATCGCGAGAAGCAATAGCGTTTTATGACACCTCGCTATTTGCACGTTTTTAAAAATTTATATCGGTACAGTGAATCAGATCTGCCGTTTCAGGATCTTTCCTTTACGACATGTGATATCCGGAATAATATTTATTACCCGTATAACTATTGCAATTTATTTTCTTTTGTACAGACGATCTACTCGATGAAATGATTTATTTTGTTTGGTAATTTTTTCGATTTTACCACTTAAAATCCTATCTAAATATTTAAATACTATCTAATAAAAATTACATCAAAAATACTTTTTATGAACTAAGTACAGATCGACAGAATTTTTCAAAAATATTTGCATAGCAATGACAGAATATATGCAATTAACTAATAGTTCGTAAGTACCATTCACAGATTAAGAATAAAAACTGCCCCCGTAATATTTAAATTTAATTTGTGTATCTAAATATATAAAATCGCTTGTCCTGACTAACTGACTGAATGACTCACTCACTCATTGATCCATCATCGCTTAGAGCAAACCGCTTAATTTAAAGAGGTAAAATTAAGTAGACAGGGTACGTCATGGAAACGCACACTAACAACGGATTTTTCGAAATTCCCCCGCGGGGGAGAGGGAGAGGATTAAGGCTTAACCAGAAGAACAGCTTCTACTCTACTATTTTAGATGCGAGTTTTTGTTTTTATCTGCGTTTTAGTAGGGTATGCCATGGCAATGCACACTAAGAAGGGATTTTTTGAAATTTAGCCGCGGGCAGGAGAAAGAGAAGATTTAGTCTTCATCGAGTACTTAGGTATATTAAATGAATAGCATTTCAGACATTGTTATAAATATTTTTATCTAAGTAAAAATAGTAAAATAAACTATGGCCGGCGTAAATTACATTTTTAAAAAATTGTATAAATACAAAACGACATATTCACAAAGGTAAAAAACCTCGCTTCTGTCTATCTTTCCGCCGTTTCTACACCATCAGCAATCCTTAAAAACAATTCACAAGTTTCCGAGACGACCTTCCTTTTTAGGCTACTGTTTCGGCAAAAAATGTAAATATAGGTAAAGCGTCCTCTGGTGTTTATTAGCCATTTTTCACAATATCACATTTTAAGTAAAAATAGTAAAATAAACTATGGCCGGCGTAAATTACATTTTTAAAAAATTGTATAAATACAAAATGACATATTGACGTGGTGAATTGTTTTTAAGGATTGCTGATGGTGTAGAAACGGCGGAAAGATAGACAGAAGCGAGGTTTTTTACCTTTGTGAATATGTCGTTTTGTATTTATACAATTTTAAAAAAACAAAAAATATATTTTTATCTACTTTGATTTTAAAAATGTTCGAACCGTTTTAAATTCGAATTTGTTATTGCATACTGGTTCGATTATAGAACGATTGTAAACGTTCCAGAAAATTGATCAAATTCAAAATAGTTCGTTTGATCTTCGGCAATTCTCATTATTCTCGGCGGTAGGTGTTATATAACAATTACTATGGTTGTTGAAATACTAAATATAAATGGGGTTTGCTTGGAAATGCCGCGGGTAACAGCTAGTTTATTTGTATATGTATCAGACCTTAAACTGATTTAAATATATTTTTTGTACAGTACGATTAATAACTAAAATTTTCACATTTAACTAGTCAACCTTTAATTAAAATACATTTTCCTTTTAATAAAGAAATGTTTCTATGAACATTAATTATAGAATTCTTTGTTTCTCTAAATCTTTATATTTATGATTTTAAAATGAAAATGAGTCGTTACCGTAACGTCAGTGAAATTCAAATCAAACGTAAATTTCATAGCCTATACTACATTACAATATACACTTACTTGTTTATGCTGTGTATAAACTTTATTTAATTTATTAAAGGTCATACTAGACTTAATAATGATGATCGACATGAACAAACTTTGCTAAACATGTGATAGTTCAAGACGTAAAGGTTATTTCACGAAAATCTGACCTAAATTGAAACTCAAGTAGTTTTCATTTATGGTTTGAGCAAAATATATCGTGGCTCATCCTGAAAACTACGTCCATATTAATGGACATAATCTATCCCATATCAGTCGTGAGTATGAGGTTTCGTGTAAACAGAGAGAAAGAAAGGATTTAAAATAGTTTTTTCCTCCTGTTCTTTCAATGCCATCTGATCAAGTTTATATAAAAGAAACTAAACATATCTGTTAATTAAATGAGAAAATTAAGAAAATACCTTTGCCTTTACTTGAAAAATCTCAAATTGTATATCTCCTTTAATACGTGATTTATAATATGCAAGAGGAAATGGAAACGTTGGCTTTTCACATCTGGAAAAAAATAATTCCAAAATAAAATCTACTTTTTCACGAATTATTAACGAAAACATGAAATTAAACAATTTGTAATCAATAATTAAATTTAAGTAAAAACGCCAATTAAATTAATCGAATAAAATCCACAAAATTAAATTACAGTGAGAGTTTTTCTCAATAAATTTTATATTTTGGGAATAATTTCAAAATTATCTAACACCTGTAGAACTGAAAGTAAACTGAAACTATACTAGTAATTATTGTGACATCGTCAAAATGCCAAACTAAAATTTTTGTTTTTAATTTAAAATATATGATTTCCATCTAAATTTAGTAGTGGATTGCCCCTGTATGTCATACTTTTCCGCTAACAATAAAGTCGTGCCAGTCATCTGTCTAACACCTTTCCAGAGGAAATTTTTGAATAGTAACTTTCGGTTTTCATCGGAAGTTACTATACAGTTAATCGAGATCCTAAGATTTCCAAAACTAGTTTCGACTTTCATCTACATAACTACAATCCCGCGATTACGCGGACAGGCAGACAGCCGGACTGACGACAATAGGAATTTATAGGTCAACAATTTTATCAAATTGCAGCCCAATTATTATTTAAACAAACCAAATTTTTGTAAGTAAATCTAGCATAACATATAAGAAAGTTCGTTAAGTAAAATAATTGACAACTTATATACTTTATCCTTTTCTCTTACATAGATACGTTTGTGTAATTAAAATTAAGTATGAACGAGAAGTTTAATTTCACACAGAAGTTTCATGTGTATTGTTGCTTAAAACGTACACCATTTAATTCGAAATAAATAAATAAGTACTGTAAATAAAATTTTTGTTTAAACCTAAATATATAAAATTACTTGTCCTGACTGATTGAGTCACTGATTCACCATCGCCCAGAGCATACCGTTAAACCTAAAGAGGTGAAATTCGGTACGAAACTAAGGTAGGTAATGGAAACGCATATTAATAGAAGGGATTTTTCGAAATTCTCCGGCGGGGATGAGAGGGAGTGGATTAAGGCTTAACCTGAAAAATGGCTTCTACTGTACTATATTAGATGCAATCGTTCTAACAGCCTTTTGTCCGTTTTCACGCTATTTTGCCCTTACCACATTCGCCCATACGTCATTTTTCTCCATCCCATTATTTAGATTAATGGTGCTATGTACACCTACAATCACGAAATGTTCCTTGAACTTTCGTAAATACTTATCTTTTTCTTTGTAAATTATTTTTAAATTATTACTATTACGCATCCGTATTTATTGCAATAAAATTAATGTAATTTCCGAAATTGATAAAGCAGTAAATCAATTAAAACAAGGGGATAGAGAAATTTGAAACACCAAATAAGAGGTGACATTAAAAAAGGTGAGATAATGTTAACAGAAAACGGGATTATTCAGAAAAGTGTATAATATTTAAAAAATATCTACAGAAAAATAAGTTAAATCCAATCTAAGCAGATAAGACAGACCAATTGTTATTGAAGAGTGGGGAAAAAATAACCTGAACTTGTGTTAACAGATGATTTTATAAAACTAATCGTAGATCCAAAAGAAAAAATACAAAAATTGGATAAAAAAAAAGATCATATAATTATATAAACAGAAAAAAGTTACATAAAGAGAAAAGAAACAAATCGTCAACTTTAATGACATCAGAAAACTACACCTTAAAATTAGAGTAAAAACACACAAAGCGGGTGATATATGCATACCATTAGTGGATTTTAAACATACAATATTACCTAATTTAGAATTATTTAATAAAAATAAATTAAAAATAGTCCTCTATTTAAATTATTTAATAAAAAACACTGGTGAGTTATTAAGAAAAATGCAAATAAAGATGAAGTCAACGTACAGTACAGGTTATTAAGCTTGAACATAGTATCTACGTACCCATCGGTAAAGTGGAAACTTATTTTAAAAAAATCTACTTAATCTAGACCAGTGTTTCTCAACCTCTAACGAATCGTCGCCCCTTCAACGTAATATCGCCCCTTCAATAAAACCGTTACGTAGTATCGGTCCCTTCACTTCAAAATTCCGATGCCGAGGACCAAGGCTAACGCCAAATTCGTACTGCATTGAATAGACTAGTGACTAGTGTAATGTTATTTGTTTAATTATTGTGCGATATAACGAATAAAATATCTAATTATTCTTAATAAATTGTTTCAGAAAATTGTTTTTTGCCCCCCAAAAATATAAATTGTTACTAATCGCCCCCTCAACATGGATAAACGCCCACATGGGGGCGATATCGCCCCCGTTGAGAAACACTTATCTAGACATACATAACTAGAGTTAAGAAAATAGTTTGTGAATAATTACTTTAATATCGATGAAAAATATATAGACAAAAAAAATAGTATTAGCATGGGCACAATAATTGACCCAAAACTTGCAGAAATATCCATTATTGAAATAAATTAAAAAATTAGCAAATTTAAGTGAAATAATATTTATAGCTAAATATGTGGATGACATCGTAATAATATACATGCGTCATTTCCTTATATTAAAAGTACATACGAAAAATATAGAAATGTTTTCAAAAAATATTGTGTAGTACTAGCAGCCAAACTAAAAAATAATATTAATGTTAATAAATCTAAAAATAAATAAAAACTAGACGAAATAGGTGCTGTACATGAGCTAAAATGTTCATGTAATAAACCAGCAATTTACATAAGTGAAACAGGAAGAAAACTCAAAACTAGGGCAAGAGAGCATGGAACAACAATTCGTTTAAAAATAACTAATCGCCATGAACAGCTCATGGCAATAAATACGGATGTGTAATATAATGTAAAAAAATTCACAAAGGAAAACATAAGTGTTTACAAAAGTTCAAGGAACATTTCGCGATTGTAGGTGCACATAGCACCATTAATCTAAATAATGGGATGGAGAAAAATGACGTGTGGACGAATGTGGTAAGGGCAAAATAGCGCGAAAACGGACAAAAGGCTGTTAGAACGATGCCTCGAAGGTAGGATATCGATAAAGTTGGGCGCTGTGTTTTTCAGCAAAAAAGGTCAGTTCGTAATAATGTAAATCGTTTAAATGTTGTAATTTTTGCAATATTTTTGTAACACCTGTATGTTTTTCCTAATTTAGTTATGTATTACCCGAAGAGGGGTGAAACAAAAGTGAAGCAAAATTTGCACCCGAAATGCATTGTAATGTAATAAAGGCTAACGTTTGTAAACCTTAGTAGTTTTCTCTCTGATAAAATGCGGTTATTGTTTAAAAAAACAATAACCGTTATCTTCTGTCTTAACCTTTGAAGTGTTTTAATTTTTTTAAGAACTTTACTTAAAAATTGTTTTTTAATAAAAAAACAAATATCGTTTGGGTGATACGCTTTAATTGTATTAAACTAAACAAATGTATAATGTCCTTATAAAAATTTAAATTTTACAAAGACACAGAAATATTTTTATTTATTATATTTGTCTTAAAATCGCGGTATATCGAGACACTCGCGTTCTGACGTGAAGCTAACAGAGATGATTCTTGGATGTAAGAGAAAAAAAATAGCCCGTTAATTTAATTACAGTTCGTATAGAGAACATTTTAAAGTTAAATGGGGTGTTAATTTTTATGTATGACATACGAAAATTCTGACCGTTAAATCCATTGTTCGCCAAACAGAGGTGTGTTAAATCGATATTTTACTGTAATAAAAAAATCAGTAAATAAAACTGTGTTTCGTGATCAATATAACGAAGAATTGTACAATGAAAGAAAGGTTCACGATTTTAGATATACAGTAATTACTAAATAATTTGTCTCTAGAGGAAGGCATTATGAGCTATCTCGTATTATATATAATTATAATTAATGAATTTAATAAAAGATGCCGCCTAAGGTTTTTAATAAAAAAATTTACCTAAATTTCAGGGTCTTATAAAAGACATCCGAACATTGTTTGGTAACAAAGAAGTGATAATCTTCACAACTCAAATTCAATGCCAATTTAGTCTGCAAAGAAAAAAACGATTCAGACAAAAAATAATATTATTTATATATTATTATGAATTTACGGAAACTGATAAAAAAATAGTAATAGGTACGTAAAAACGAAACCATTTATTAAAATATTTTAAAGCGAAATTTTTACTTACGTAATTGCTTTCCCTCTACAGCAATTAGACCTATTTTGGACAAGTGTATTTTCTATGAAAAACCAAATTGGTTTTAGTAAGGGTTTCATAATATCCCACGTATTAATATATACTACACCTCTCTCAATTGAGTCCAAAACCTGGTTGATGTAATTGCGTATTTCTTTTTCGTGTTCCATTCTCACTGATTTTTCAGCACGGATTCCGAAAATAAAGGTACGTACTGTACATTTGAATTATATTAATAAGTCTATTAATTATGTAATTATTGTCGAAACCCTATGAATTTGTCACAAGTTTTAATTCGATAATTTTAAGCAGGGAAGTCGTGCGAGGCTTTTGAACAAAGTATCGCTGAGTACCCATATCTTTTGTTGTTTTTATGTTACTGTTGACCTCGGAAGTTAAATAATACAATTAATCCAGAAATACCAGTAAAACTCTTCGTTAATTACATCGCTTTGCTTACAGAGAGTCTCGACATACAGTACATATGCCGTATAATTAAATACGTCATTTTTTATATCGTGAAAATTTCGTATATGTTAAAATACACCATTTTCTGTGGAATTACACACGTTTCCTTTAGCCATTCGGATGCTGATTAGCAGATATCAGTTTCTAAAACATTCATTTTTACAGAAAAAAGAACTTTATCATCCTAAATAAGTCTGTGCTTTAAGGGTGCTCTTTATATTAGAGAATGACGACAATTTTTAACTCTAACGTTCTAAATTCTAAATTGTAGGCTACGTGCACTTTATGCACTCTACGTAAAAAAATAGTGGGGTTTTTCTTTAAATTTAAGTAGTAAAACCATCTAATACACGTGTGGATTGCCCAAGCCGCCATTACGAATAACAGTTTTAGAGAAGTTTGACGTAACAACAGATTTCTTCTTTGTTATCGGCTGTTCGACGTTCACATAAAAATTGCTTAAACAAGTGTGTCTCGTTCGAAAATAATTGCAGCGTAATATTACTTGAGTACATTATAAGTCTTAGGCCAGGAACACACATGCGTAAAATTGTGTGGCAGAAAACTGAATCAGAAGTCAGCTTTCAGTTCAGTTTCTGTTTTACGCTTTTATGCCAGAACACACGTACGTAAAAATTCTGGGCGAATAGGAAACGCCTCTGTCACTAACAGTGCTATATTTTATTAATTTTTTCTCTCATATATCTATCCCTTTGTACAGTACCTTCCATTTTTTCTCCGCTTCCTCTATTAATAATATAGAAAATTTAAATTAATAGACTAGTACAGTAGAGCGTCGTTTATCCGAAGGTTGGTTATCCGAAACGTCGGTTATCCGAAGGAATTCCAGTNTCTCATAAAGGCTATCTATCCCTTTGTACCTTCCATTTTTTCTCCACTTCCTCTGCTATAATATAGAAAATTTAAATTAATAGACTCGTATTCCGAATTCAAATAAAGAACGTGTGATCTAAATACTAGGCCTATATATCGATTCTACTAGACTTACCTGTTATTTGAAATTTAACACCTGTAGCTATCCATAAACGTTGTTTAAATACAGTCTCTTTGTACCTCCCATTTTTTCTCTGCTTCATTCTGCTATAATATAGAAAATTTAAATTAATAGACTAGTATTCCGAATTCAAATAAAGAATGTGTGATCTAAATACTAGGCTTATATATCGATTCTACTAGACCTACCTGTTATTTGAAATTTAGCACCAATAGCCATCCATAAACGTTGTTTAAATACAGTGTCTTTATATATAACACTGATGTGGTCGAAGGGATTCAATAAACTCTATTTCATTTATTTTTCGTTTTTTCGAGATCGTCACAATTGTAGGGTTAACCCTCACTGCCGCCATTATTAGAATAAAAACCACGTGTCTACCTTGACGTCACAAAAAGACGTCTCTTCATTGGAGGAATTTTGGCGTAAAAATTTTACGCGCGTAAAAAGTAGAGACATGCTCTACTCTTTTTTCAGTTATGTTTCAGCCAAAATTTCAGAAAAATTTTTACGCTTTCTGTTTTATGCTAGATTTTACGCCGAATTTTACGCATGTGTGTTCCTGGCCTTACTGTCAAAAACATTTCAGAACTAACAAAAAATGTATTTCTCGTATTTTACTACTACAAAAAGCAAAAGAAATTTCGCTATTTTCGAGAGTAGAAATAAGTTTTATAAAAATTGAAAATTGTAATAACGAGTGAAATCTTCATTAACTTCTACTCACTTTCAGATACGACATATGACACCCCTTTATCTCCCCACCCCCATCGACCTTTTCACCGTCATCAAAATATAACAGAGTCAACCTCTATAATATCCAATACCCAAGCCTCTTGATTTATTACTTATAATCATAGGCTTTTCAGTGAACGTAAGTAAACACGATATAAAAATACTCCCTGCCTATACAGAAAGCTTAATTTTCAAATAACCCCACTCTACCTTTTTTAAAATACAGTAGATCCCCCTATAAAACCGTTTCCTATAGATATGATTCCTATAAAAATTGTGGCAGTATCCGTAAACAACGGTAAAAATAACTCCTATAATACGTAAAACGTCATCGGGCAGCCGAACTACTTTCCCGCCGTCCGTAGCGTGGTGCTACGGACGTTTAGGCGGATAAATTGAGTTTAGTATCGTCTGTTCATATAATTATATATAAATTAGGTACTGTACATATAATTATTTTATCGTATAATAAAAGAGTCTCTGGTCGTGTAAACTACGTATTGTTTATTATTATTATACGGAAAATTTGTATTTGTTTTCTTTTATTGTGATAGGGCTCTTTTTCACCATTTTGTGTAGTGTATCGGATTCGAGAGGAATCCAAACCGTATTGCCTGAGTGATTTAAGAGAGTTTAAATCAATAAAGATCGCTTTGTTGTGCAATTATCGTGATTTCGTATACAGTCCATTTTCAACGTAAACACTGGTATTATTTGTGAATGCTAATAACGACTAAACCTTGGTGGATATGCACACTATACTCTTTATCTCTCCAACGCCTCGACCTTCGAATACCAAAATTTAATAGACTGAATCTATCTAATAAAGAGACCTCTAAAAAATTCAGAAATTTTTGACAAAATGCATAGTTGTTAAGCTTAAAACAGGGTGAACAAAATCGTGCCACCCCCAAAAATAAATACATCAACAACCATACATACAGAAAAAAAAAACACGAATTATTTTGCATTTTTCGACGTATCAACGTCCTCTTCTAAGTTCAAACATGTAAAAGTCTCGAGGGGGTCCATATTTTGACCGATCGCCACACTTTCCCTCCGTTAACGGCCGAAAAAGTAACAACTTAAATGTTAATCGTGACCGAGTGTCTCGAATAAATATAAAATTATTTATACAAGTCCAATAGTGCAATTTTATTTCGCAGTTTTATACACTAAAGAACTCTACTGAAGATTGCGTGCGATAACAGAAATAAGATTTATTATTATTAAACGTTTACAAGAAAAACAATCTTAAGTTTCTACACTTTTTCATCGTTGCAAAGTTGCGGTTTAATAAATAATTGTCATTTTGCTTATAAATGCCAATTAAAATCCTCTCCGGAATCATTAATTTTTATATGTCGAAGCATCCTTTATATTTAAAAGTCCAGAAAATATGGAATTTAGAGAACTTCCCATCTGTAAGATTTAAAAAATTCAATTAAATGTACATATCAATATTGGAATTATATTATAAAATTACTTTGTAGAACTTACTTTGATTGGAAACTTTTTAGTAATTTTGAAGAAATCTCCACACGACAAACACAGCGATTCTTTTCCAAATCTCTTCATAAAATCCAGAATCTACAAAACAATTAATTTCTATTATAATACTGTAATTCACACACAAAATATAATAAAGGTTTTGCTGTTTAAAATAAGATATTTAAACTCTCGAACCTTCAATTTTTCTTCCAATCTCAAATCGCAATCAGCGAATCTTCTGACATCTTGAAAAGACGTTTGCATCTAAAATAGAAAAATAGCAGATTACACCAAACCTATAAATATAAATTTTCTAACTTACGATAAAAATACGTTACAGTAGATGTGAAAGCGGAGAACAAAAATCCTATTACAATGCAGTAGAAAGTAATCCCAGCACAGAATGAAGAAAATAAAACTCTGTACTCAAACTTCATTGCCGTGAAGGTCAAGATGAAGTAAAGTAGACAGGTTTCCGCTAAAATGGAGCCGTACAAAATTGTCAATACGTAATTTAAGGGACCGTTTAGTTGATTCGTAAAATTCCAAAGTTCGTCGTGTTGTACCATAATTTCTTCCAATTGTAATTTCAAGTTTGGGCTGTAGTTTTTTAATAGATACAAATCTTGCGATACTCTCTCGAATGCATTCATTAAAGTATGCAGAAGCAATGCGAGAAACAAGTAACAATATATTACGTCGCCGACGAGTAAAATAGTGGCGATACCAACTTCCACGCAGCAGAAAAGTGGCTCGTATTTATAGGTCTTTTCTTCCTCCAAAACTGGATAAAATATTAAGACGATCGAAGATTCCATCATTACTGTAAAGCCCGCAGAAGAAATTACTGTAAAAAGTCTTACATTCTTGATAGTAGCGTACAGTTGATCCGTAGGGAAACAATATGACTTACTTAGTTTTATCTTTGAACTTAATTTGACTCTTTTGACAATACTGAATATTATAGATATAACCAAGGTGACTGTGGCTATGGCTACTCTGAGATATGGGTCATTTTTTACCAGCGAGTACTAAGCGAAGCAAGGCGTTACCTCCGATACGTAAGGAATTGCCATACAAAGGACGAGAAAGGAATGCATCCAATGTAAAATTTCAATTAAGGAAATGTAAAAGTTTAAAAGTTTTGTCAAGTAAGTATTGCTTTTTACGATGCAACGGCAAGGCATAAAAAAGTCCCATCCGTATACCCTCGACATTGATTGGAACGATGACAGTAAACACCGCAAACATATCTCTTTCTCTGTCGATCTTACGGGTGTAAAACCCCTTAACATATTTATGAATTACAACTACTAATTTGAACACAAATAATAATAATTAAATCGAAAGTAATTAGTCGTGTTACGTGTGCTGTACATAAAACGAATTGTAGACTGCGATAACTTTAATGTAGAACAGCGGACTGTGTCACCTTTCCAGTCATAATATTTCTGCCTACTTTCTTACATAAGTATCAATTTATTGTTCCACTTTACTCGCACACGTTTGATTTGTAGGTAGAAGAGTGCACGAAATTAAATTATATAATGCCAACGAAATAATAAATTAATGTACTTATATTAATATAATGTAAAAATTTAAAATATTGTAATTAATAATTGATGAGTTTATAGAAAAATGTCGTAAAGCATGATGTCGAGCCATAACGATGCCGTTAAGTTTCACATTTTACTGACGATGACAGATTTATTTTTAGAAACATCAGTTTGAACAAATTAAGATTTAAATACTGCACATTAAATCATTTTCCTATTAGTCGATGTTTACATAAGTTAATTGCAAGAGCATTTATTAGTCNAATTAATAATTGATTAATATTCAGAAAAATGTCGTAAAGCGTAACGATGACTTGAAGTTTCGCATTTCACTCTGAACAAATTAATCTTTACATGCTGTACAGAAACATTAAATCATTTTGCTATTAGTCAATGTTTACATAAATTAATTGGAAGAGCATTCACTAATCTTGTCTACTATAATACAGATAATGCATATAATAATAGCGTGCAATTTATGTATCGATTTTATAATTCTGAAGATGATAGATTTTCCTTTTGGCACAAATTATAGTAAAGAATATTTACTACTCGTGTCATTTTATTCGATTAATTAATTTATTTATTTCACAGGAAATAAAATCAGTCCTTTGAAGTAGCCTATAAGGTAGAATTGCCTACTAATGCCGTCTTGAATTACAGAATAAAAAAATAAACCCATTCGAATATTTATATAAAACATTACATTCTAGAAGATATCGATATGAATACAATGTATTTCTATATATTAACCTCCTTTGATTTGGGAATTATTATTCTATTTGACAATCTGCGACAACAGAAATAACATTTCGCTTTCAATTCGTGTAAAATGAAGCAATACCTTAGTGCAGAGAAAAACAAATATATTCATAGTCCACAATTTGCCGACTGCCAGGAGTGGGCTAAAAAATGCATAACATTTTCTAAAAGTGATAGATGTGTTTTGATTCTCTGTTCACCGAGTGGTGAATACTTGGTGTTGGAATAATTTCGAACCGATACACGTCTCTACGTTCAAAACACAGTTAGATTTCTTACAATAAATTATAAAATAGATTATAGGGCAGTTTCTCGTACAAAGTCTTTTCGGCAGTTACCCGTCTTTTTGCTTATCGTCCAAGCTTTGCGTTTCCTATTTCGTTTGATGCACCCAAATCTACAAAATTATAGTTTCTGACATTCTTACCTACATTACAAAAAATCAAAATGAACACTTAATAAGGCGTAATAATGATTAGGATTTATTCAAGAAATACTTAATTATATTATTTCCTCATAAAATTGATATATCATCTGTAAAATTTTGAAACTTTCATCATAAAATGAGGTAGTTACTAAGATACGTTCAAAATTTACGAGCATCTTTTTCATACACATTACAATTTTTGCCTTTCCGGCAGTTATACAGGATGTTTAATGAAAAACGTTTAAAATAAACCCTTACTATTTTAGACGGGGCAGTTCAGCCCTGCACAAGTTAGCTACCTCCGCTGCTGGCTGGAGATGGGGCGGGGGTAACCGTCTAAATTCAAACGAAACCCCATTTTTCATAGCAGATTCGTATTTTCCGTAAGAAATTATGTAGGGTTTATTTGAAAACATTTTTTTTCGTAAGATGCATACTTCTTGAGATATTTCACAGTTACAAGTTAAATGAAACACAAGGTATTAGTAGTAGTGGTTTGGGCAGCTTTGATCACAAAATTAATTTCATGAGTAAATTGCAAATAAAAATTTGTTAAATAGAATTATTTCAGATCACAAAATTAATAATTTGAGTAAATTACTATCGGTTAAATTATAATTACAAAATAATTTTTTTAAAATTGCAAATAAAAATTTGTTAAATAGAATTATTTCAGATCACAAAATTAATTTTTTGAGTAAATTACTATCGNACGGACCTAGATTTTTCGGATCCTAGAGCTTATCGAAGCTCAATGGGGCCCCATTTTTGTTAGATTAAAGAACCCCAAACGAGAATAGAAACAAAAAAGTTTTTTTAAAATTGACCATATATTTTTAGGGGAAATACAGTATATAAAACGAGATATCCAGAGGCATTACGCTTTTATAAAATTCTGCTATTATTCTTTACGGTATCTTCCATTCTTTATAAATTTGAAGCAGTAAGTAACTCACGAGTGGTCTAGTATAATTTAAAATAGAAGATAAATGTGAAATTCTGTTATTTTGTAGTTTGCTGAAATAATGCCAATTGTCATGTAGACTTCTCAACAGTCTCGCACATCGAACCAACTCATTTTCATATGAAATGGCATAAAAAGAAACTTACCTGGCAATCAGTTTTGAATCCATTCACAAAACAGGTAGAAATTTCTTCATAAATCATCTAAAATTTCTGAAATCGAGTAGAAAATTATTTCCTCTAAAATGTATTATTTTCTTTTCCTTATTGTTCCATAAAGGTTTGGTTGGCCTTGATCTTTACCATTACAGTCTTTGGATTAATATTCCGTAAATTCGTGAAAGACAATAAAGAGGAACCTTGGACTTTAAGGAGAACGTACTGGTATCTGATGACAACGTTAATGTATCAAGGTAAATCTAAACAATATACACTGTCTTCTAATTTATAATAGCGAATTATAATCTTTGACGTTAATTTTCAGGAGTCGACAGCAACAACGTCAATCGTTCATCTTCTAGAATAGCATTTGACATCTGGTGGCTTGTGATAGCCATTTTGGTTTGGAGACACGCCGAAATATTGACGTTATTTATGGCCGTACAGATTGACGAACCGGTACCGAAAACATTCGACGAGTTAGCAGAAACTATTAAAAGAGAAGAGTATACCTGTAAAGTGCTTCCAGGTGGATACTTCAGTCGTTATTTTAGTGTAAATAATACGTTAACTTTTTACTAGTTTGTTTTTGCTTTATATATTTTGAAGTATAGAAACATCTATTAAACTTATTTTCTATTGTATAGATATTAAGATAAAAATATATTTAGATTTTATTCTGTGTATAGTGTATGATGTTTTTGGGAAATTTCAATTGTGTTTTTCACATTATATAGTACAAAAGAAAATAACAGTTAGACCCCGCTTAACGCAGATTCGATATAACGCGGTCTGCTCGAAGCCTTAAAAAAGCTCAAAATTTACGCCGATTCAAATTATCGCGGCATTTTATCGATTCGTATATAATACGATTCTTCCCAGACACGAACCAATCAGCAAAAAGTGACAATTCGTCAAAGCGCCGTACTTCCCTTAAATCTATGTTTGTTTGGTGCAATTTTGGAAAAAAAAATATAACGTCGCGGATGCCATAGACAATATCGACTCGGCTCGGCAAGAATTAACTACTGTAATAAATGCGTGAACAGTATGTGGAAGAAGTTATGGACTAAGTTATCCAAGAATTTTCGACGAGAAGAGCCTATCGCTGTATCGTTAGGTCCACCAAATTGTCAACCTAATCGATGCAGTAGGACTAACAGATGTAAACGAACAGGATATTGAGGAGTTACCGCGGGTTTCTGGCAACGGCCTTACCAACGACCACCTTCGAGAACCGGCAGAACAGGGAATCGGCGTAGAACTGCAAAACTGTGATTCCGAAAACGAAGACCCAAAAAATTTCTCTACAGATTTCCTTAGTAAAAGTTTGGTAACGATAACCGAAATCGTCGATCAAACTGTAGCGAACGATCCAGATTTTGAAAGGAGTGAAAAAGTAAGACGAGGCGTTTTGGATTCGATCTCTTGCTACCGACATTTGCTTAAGGAATGAAAAAAGAGACAAATGATACTATACGACTTTATCGCAAAATAGCCAGGACCTTCTTCTCCAAAAACGAACTTTGCATTTCTGTGTGCATGTGTTTATGTGTTATTTAACATATATTATTATGTAAATTAGGCATAATATCAAAATAACTTAAAAGTAAAATCTGTTCATTTTTGGTCGCGTATTGCTCTTTCCATATTTACTCTGTGTTTATCACATTAAGAAAAAGTATAGCAACGAGAGTTGCGTAACTTTTCCGGCTGTTACGAGTTTTTATCAAAAAACTTTTATATTATTAAATTAAGCAAAAATAAAATTGTGTGTGGCGCCATCTCTTATCAAATTTTGTAATAAAAACTTTTTATATTTTCAATTACTATAAAATGGCAAAAAGCTTAATTTCGAAAGTAGAGGTAAATTTTATATAAAAAGAAGTGTAGACGTTAATTATTAACAAGTAAAATCTTCATTAAGTCTGACCATATTGGAGATACACACGATCCTCTTTATCTCCCCACTTCCTCGACCCGTAACCACCAAAATTTAATACCATCAATGCCCATCGTGTACAAGTTACCACGCCAAATTTCGTTACTTAATCTTTACCCCATGCTGCGATATTAAAGCTAAATAGACTCCAATAAACACACAAATATCCACGGAAGTTTTTGCTGTTTTTTTTTTTGTTTTTTTACTTTTTTAGTACGTGGATATTTGCAACGCGCTGTAAAATATAAAACAACGAAAGAGAATTGTAAAATTAATAACGAAAGAACTTTACTCAAAATTTAGAAAGGCTTCTTACTCAACAACAGTTAAAGTTACGTAAGCAAAACACCTACACTCGACACTAGAATAACCTTGCACAAGGTTAAACGTGGGAAAAGGAGAGCGACGTCTACCGGCCAGCGGTTGCCATAGAGTTAATGGCGGCCACCATGCCGACGTAAACAAACAAGCGGAATGCCAACATAGGTTATCGTTCGTTTTAAAGAATAAATCGAATATAATTCGATGCAATCAGTAATTTATTCGATCGTCCGTTTATTCAGAATAATAATAATGCAACATTTTATAAGAGACGTGACATCTTAGCATAAATTGGTGGGAAATCGGGCCGCCAAGGTGATGTTCGGCAATCTCTTTCAAGAAAATAACAGAATGAAGAGTGCCAAAAGAGTGCCTCCACCCAGATCTGTTTACGGATTAAGTGGAATCGAAAATCAGGGTGCAACTTGTTATTTGAATACCTTGTTACAGACTCTTTTATTAACTCCGGAATTCAGGGGTAAGTCTCATAAGTATAATTACAGTACACCTCCGAATCAGACGGTCGGCAAATTATCACACTCGTAGGTGCTAAAAGGTCAAAGGAACCACGCGTTTACGCGTCACCCTTTGCCAGATATGGCCACCCCTAGTGTCGAGTCGTGCGCCGTGGCCGGTTGTGGTTCCTTTGACTTTTTTGCTCCCGCAGGTGGTTCTCCAATTCTGGGTTGGGTGGAAAACCTCTCATTTTGAGTTTGCCTCTTACCGTATTGATCTCGTGGGTGACGAAACGTAGAGGTAAAGTTTTGTCCGTGCTGCGGGTCGTCGACGTTTAGAATCCTCGATAATGTCCGAGACGTTTCTGGTAGGCGAAAACGCGGATCAGATACGTTGGTTTGTTGGTGGTGGCATTTTTATGTACGAGCTCCCTACCGAATTTTTGCCGGTTTTGTTTGGATGGTTTTCCGGATCGGTCAAAATTACAAAAGATTATCCCCCGGAACACAAATGCGGCTTTGGATGAGGTGGTTAGACTTTGTCGGAGCTGTGGACGGTTCTCGTAGGAGTAAAACGAGCAAAAGGATTCGAAGGGAACCTTTGCCACGTATAGTGGTGTGGTATATAGTGTGTAGATAAACCCCGGTCGTTTGTTTGCAAGCTTGCCGGTTATTATTCTCTTGATTCCTGTGGCCGATATTGTTTTGCCCGGTTTCGGTCGCCTTCGGTCTTTTAAGAAGTAAAGTAAATGTTATGAAAATGATGTCCGATAGAAAGTGGTTGTGATGGAGAAGCGGTGGTGCACCGAAAATGGAGTTAAGGGACCCTGACACATTCCAAATAAAGAGAAAAAAGTATAAATTTTCCAAAAAGCATTTTGCTCAATGGTTGCTTATAAATAATATTTTAAAGATAATTATTGGCCATTAGTTATTGTAGAGAAAGGATAAATTGTTTATGTAAGGCATGTCGATGGCTAGACTATGATGAAATTTGCTGCTGTGTTTTATTTATTCTGTCTGTATTGTAAAAGAATATTTGCATTTAATTTGGCATGTGATTATTTTGGATGATATCAAAATATTATAATGCATTTCAGTCATACTGTAATGCAAAAAATATTTCTTTTAAATTGTTTCTTTGTTTAATGCATTATTATATTATAAATAATTTAATTATTATTAATAATCTTATGGTTTTATATCATTTAAACTGATGTTTGATTTTCAGTATAATATACAAGAAAATAGAAAAAATGATAATTCATTAATGTTACACTTTATAAAATAGTGTGAAATAATAAACAGTATACATTTATTATAAACAGTACAGTATTCATGATCAACATTTTGAATATTTTTAAAGAACAGCATTTTCTTAGCAATTTGTTACTTTGCATTTTTTATTCTGACTAAGTGTGAAACAAATCTGAAAACTGGTTTTCTCATGAATATAACAACTTGTTAGTGTAGTAACTTGTATAACCGTCGAAACTAATAGTAGACGAACCTTAAAGATTGCTAACATTTTCGGCCCGGTTAACAGACCGTCTTTGGGTGTGGACGGTTGGAAGCCGAATTCTGTTTTAGGCTTTTACCGGTCTACTTTCTCACTGTCCTTGCCTAAGAAGGGCCGTTAACTGGGTCGACGACATTAGCATTCTTTAGACTTTACCCACCATTAAAGGTGTATCAATATGGTCGAGTAATTGCGGTGACTAGTTTGACTTTTTTTGTGTAACTGCTATGTCATTTCTCTTAATTAGGACACGATTGCGTTAGATAATTCTCCAAGAATTTGTTTTATAAATTTTTGCAAAAATTAAATTAAAATATAATTTGAGAAACTATTGATTATAAAAAAGAAGTTTATAAAAATTATAATAATAATAATTTTCTGAATGTCAGAAAAAGCAATTTATTTTTAAAAATTGAGAATAGTGAGCCAGAATTTTTTGACTTTGAATTTAATTTGAGCTGTATTTTTATATATTTGTTTGTCATCTTGAATGAGTATTGTGTTATAAAGATAATGTTGAATTTTAGACTTAGTTCAACAGAAATATATTTTTGTCACAAAAAAATTAAGATAAGATAATCTTTTATCAAACTTAATAATGTTAATGTTTATATATTTCAGAGTTTACTTAACTTTATTTAATTATGTTTGTTAATTTTTAAAGACTGAAATATTTTTGAGAGAATTGGAGTTAGATCCTTTAATCTAGATTGATGGAAACTCTTCCAAAATACATAAAACAAACCTTGTTTGAAGTTTAATACATAATTTTTGAGTATAGAATTCGAATGTGTTTGAACATGATATTTTGTTCACGTGCAAACATTATGAAACCTGATGTATTATTAATATGCCAAACTACTGCCGGATTAAATCGGGCTACTTTACAACAAGTTATTTAGAAATTAATTAAGCATAATAGCAGTTAAGTAGCCCAATTTAATTAATTTTGCTGTCATTTCATATGTCAATAATAATAATTTGTTTTTTTTAATGTAAAAAATATGCATGTACTAATCAAAATATCATTTGAATATGAAAAAGCAAAGAATCTTGCATTAAAGATAAAAGAAAATTTCTAGTAGATCTTACTTGTTACTAGTAATTATAAAGTAATGGAAGCTCAACAAATATTATAAGTTGACTAGGGAAGTGAAGGAACTTAACAAAAGAAAACTTTCAATGAACATGTTAATTAATTAATAATTTAATGATGTCAAGATCTCACTTGCTGCTGATCAGCACCATGTACTGCTTTAGCTGACTGGGTACTAAAGTTACACTTTATGTTTTCCATTTATTACAGAGTTTTTGGCATTTGTCTTTACCGCCGATATTAGACGTTGCCGTCGGTCTAAAATGGTGTGCAGCCGTGCATTCTTTGAGTTATCGGAGATCTCGTTTCCAGTTTGGTTGTTTTCAAAGCTTTGTATATGGGTTTAGATGTTTTGTAATAGTGCTTAGATGAATCCTTTGTTGTAAATAATCATATCTTGTCAGCTTGGTGATATCAGTACTAATTAGTTTGCCATTTCTATCTAATTCAGAATGAAAATGGTCACTACACCAATTAACCAACTGCTATTGGTGATGAAAATGTCAACATGCAATTGGAACTTTACACTGAAATTTATACAGTAGGAAACTTTAGTTCCAAATAAGGAGATATGCACATATAGATGAACGCATAAATCTGATTTTAAAGAGTATCATTATTACTACTCTAAATAGGAGTATCATCGATACTTTAGATACAAAATGTGAACATTTTGAAGTTCACGTTGTGCAGTCAGAGGTTAATTCCACTCTTCAGCTCTGTGATAATATCATCTATCTCTTGAAAATGCAAATGAAAGCACACAAAATAAGACATAGAATAGTTTCCAGATCTTAAATTTTAAGTTAGGGAAATGCAGTCCGAAAGCTACTTTCGTTCAAACACAGATTGTATGAGTCTATGGAAGTCGGGACAGAAATAAATGGAATTTAAGAAAGTTTGACTTATCAACAGTCTATTGTGTAATAATAATTGATATTGTCTCTAAGTTTTAGTAAAGTAAAACACATAATTTTGAATTTTGATATATGTTTAATAAAAAAAATTATTATTAATTCTTATTTGATAATTTATTTTACCCTGTTAGTAATTTATATTGGGATTTTCTATAGGGGATATGCTGATTAAATTCAATTTTGGAAAATGATTCATAATTATAAACATCAGGAACTTCCAATTTAAATTAGGGGTATACAAAATAACTCCAAACTCCTTTCTTTAAATAACATTGACCTAAAATTAAACATTGAATGTTAATATTAGCTTAGAAATGTTCAAATTATATAAGAAATATTTATCAATTTAATAATAATAATAATAATAATAATAATAACAACAATTGAATTAATCATATTGGGAAGGTCATAAGAAAATTGATTTGGAATTTGTTATATAAATGAACAATATAGAAGTATTAACGAATGTTTTATACCTCTTTCAATTGACCTTGAACTCTGAGAAGTGTGTATAAATGTTCTGTGAAACCTTGATCTTGCACTCTTGTTTTGAAATCATAGGAAGATGTGGTGGGGTGAAGGAAGTGATTTAACAATTAAATATAACAAAACAATTGTTCATTACTAGAGATGCCCATCTCTTTAATTAATTTTAATTCATTTATAATGAGATGAATTGAACTGAGTCATGTGTCATGAGAGTGGTTAAACATTATTTATAACAACTTTTCTTCTTATGAAGTGATACTTTCCTATTCTGTTTGTTTAGAAGCCAGTCTAACAATAGAATTTGTTGAATTGTCCTTTTGTATCATTCACATGTTTATGTATTGCCTTTGGGTAATTTTTTCTTGGATTATAGGCCTGCTTAATTTATAATAATAATAATTTAGGAGAGATTTAGATTTGTGAAAAAATAACTACTTTATTGGTGTAACTATTAATAAACCTTAGATTTCCAAGCATTTTTGAACTGAAAACGTATGTCTTTGGAGGTGTATGCACATATTTTTACTTTGAAAACTGTTTATATTTGTGTGTATGCCCTGAGGATGAATGTATATCTGTTTAAAGTGCTTGAATGTATGAGGATTATTAAAAGTTATATTTAAAAATTCTTTATGTTATTACGTAGTTAAGGAGTCAAAAGTAAGACACAGTAAATGTTTGACATTAGAGTTACTCACTAAAAATAGCAGACCTGTCAGTTCCAGACAGAAATCAGGTGGTTCGTACTACTAAATATACTCATCATCTATGTTTTCATTGCCAATTTCAGACTGTTCTTGTTAACTGTCAACACATTTTTGTCTGCTAATCTTAAAAAAAGAAAAAGTACAAGAAGTGATGATGAAACTTGCTTTCCTGTTTATAAATTGTCAGAATTGATGTTTAACTGTATGAAGTAAAGCAAAATTATTAAAAAAAATGTCATTGTTATTGAATGGAACATCTTAAGTAATCCTGGCATCTTTCCAAAAGTGTCCATTAACATCAATTGATCGTTTGTCTGCATGATGTTTTATTGTATCATTTGGTTTAGATTGTTTTGCACAAGAATTTATTAATAAATATCCAGCAATTATTTAAAAATATAAAAATTCATATCTGTTTTTCCAGAATTTTATATTAGTTGCCAAATTTTCTCTGTCCTTTTTCTAAATGTTAAGTATATTTTAAAACACTCCAATCAGAATTCAATGATTATATATGTATAATGATGATAAAAATAAACTTGTAGTTATATTCTAAATGGAACATAATTGAATTTCTATATAAATTATTGAACAGAGAAGGAAGTTTGAATTTTTGGTCTAAATTTTTGAGTAAAATTTGTTGCAAAATGAACCAAATATTCATTTTGCATCTCCAAATGGTGCACTTTGTTAGTAGATCAACAGTTTTTGAACTGTTTGTCATTATTGATGCATTGTGTTTTATGTATACAGTAGACACTTGCTAATTCAGTCTTTTATAATTCAGCCTCTCAATTATCAGGCATACCCCAGTGTGAGTGTCTATGCATTTTTATTTATGTGAAAATATTAGTTACAACACACCTCCAGTTTTTTGTTTACTTGGGTTTCAATTCTCAGTACAGTATTATTTGTTGGTGCACCATATTATTTGCTCTCCTACTTTCAAAAGTAATTACTATCAAAGGACAACATGCCATGTCATTTCTTGCCTTTTAGCAGACTTTAGAACTATACACTCTTAGTAATCTGGCATTGCACTGTGCAAGGAATGATGGTGACATTAGCAGCGTCTTCAAAAATAAACGTAAATAAAAGTTTGAGCATTAAGGTCTTAAGGGATGAAAATGCTCCATTAATCTATTAAAAGAGAGAACTTCATTAATTAATTTAATGGAGTTTATAAGTCTTAAAGATAAGTTGCCTTAAAAGATTTATTATTTATCATTAGAAGATTTCCATATATCAATTTAGCTTATCTTCTACACGACTAACAAATATTTGCAAGTCATAAAATGATTTTTAAGTTGTTTGTTTGAGTGTGAATTTTTAAAATACTGGCCAACAAATTATAGCAGATTTTAAAAATTGGCACATTCACAAAAGAATTTCTCATTATAAATTTGATTTAATTGCTTTTCTCGAAGTAAAATTATAGTAAACTCATTTTGGGCTATACATTTATCATTGAACAAATGCCTGAGTAGTAAATATTGAGACAATGTAGAATTATTACTAACAGTCATCTGCTCTGAGATGAAAATATGCAAATAAAGCATGGGCACATCATTACTTGATCTTCATCTCTTGTATTGATTTCTGACGACAGTCCAAAGTCTAAAGGTTAGACTTTTTCCTAAGAAAAGTAAAGGAAAGTAAAACTAGTGGGGAGTTTAGTGATGCCGCAAGTTGACCACACTCTCATCAATGACTCTGGTTATCTATGAATCAAATTCTGGTGTTCAGCTCCTCACACTACTTATGAGTTTTACTTTTTGGCACTCTATAGTTTTAATTCATATAGAAGCATTATTTCCATCATGATTTGGATGAAGTATTAAAAAAAATCAACTATTTTAAAAATGTTTTCTAGTTAGTACATTTTTGTGTATAATTTTATGCATATTTCTAGAACATGTAAGCAGTTTTCTGAAATAAATTAGAACTACTATTATTGTAGATGGAATATTTGAACTGGAAGAAAGCGAATTGGGTTCTTTGAACGACAAGCAAAAGAAAGGTTCTAAGATTCGCATTATTCCTCTTCAACTCCAACGTCTGTTTGCCAGACTCTTGTTGAGTAACCAAGAGGCGGCTTCCACTTCGGAATTGACGGAGAGCTTTGGATGGAAACATAACGAGGTAACAAACTTTATATTTGAATTAAATTATTATATTTTGACACTTAAAGCAGAACTTGATACCTTTGTGTCTCCACATTTAGGGAATATATTATTTAATGTTGCAATTAAATATAAAGTTATTTGATATGAATCTCAAGTTATACAATCATTTAGGATAGGTTTTTTGTTTTGGAATTCTCTTGAGAACTGATATCAAATGATATATTTGACATTACAGATTTGGCATTAGCATTATAGAAATTGAGTTTTTTGATTAGATTGGAGTTTTATCTTTCTTTGGTTTAATCTTAGGTTACTTGAGTCTCATTTTTGAATTTGTGACATTAGAAAATTTGATGTATTGACATCAAGATCTTTCACACACTTAACTATTAAAACAATTAGTTAACCAACACCTAAATGCAATTTCCAGCAAACAACATAAAAACAATTTACTGCTCAAATGTTTTCAGACATCATTTAGAGGCCCTCATCAGTAAATTTGTTGTTTATTGTTTACTGGAAATCACCTTTAAATTTTTGGTTATTTAATCATACAGTTCCAGTTTATAAGTGTGCTGTTTTTTAGTTTTTTTAACTATTGAAACCATGAAACTTTCATATAATATATCAATAAATTTGAAACATGATTATTCTGACAGTTATCAAGTTTAAAATCATTATAAAAAATATTATTTAAACTCTGCTCTTACAAAATATGTAGTACAATAATAACCTTTAAATTTGATGCATGTTTGCATTGCATCAATTTAAATATTTTAGTTTCAAATTGTGAAACAATGCAATTTCCTATTGCTAGTTAATATTCTGTCATAAAGTAAAACTCTGTAATCTGTTCTTTCCTAGCAAAAGGATTGAATTTCAATTTTGTATGTAAAATATTGTTATACATATAGTTGATTTTCTTCTTTCTGATTCCATCTTTTATGTTGAAGTCATTCATCTGCTCAAAAATTTTCAAACCATCTTTGCACTGTTCATTTCAAAACAGCATTATATCTGACATGTTAACACAAATATTTTATTACAACAGTTGTATTGTTAGATTTTTGAAACTTGTAAATGCAATCTGTCTACAAACATTTGTGCTTGTGAACATCTCTTGTAGAAACTGAAGTACATCTCTGGTTTGAAGCCCAAATGAAGGTCTGTTTGGGTAACGTAATAAAATTTCAATTTGCTAACAAATAAGCAGTAAAAGATGATAAGGAATCCCTTATCATCTTTTACTGCTTATTTGTTTTGTACAATAGAAAAATCCAACATTATTTTGTAATCGTTATAGCAATTTATAAGTAGTAGTATTTATATATGCTGTCTTTTGTGGATGAAATACTGACAATTTCTACTATTATAAGCTTTTAATTTCTCCAGCAACTTTTCTAATTAATTTATAACAAACATCTTTAACTGCCTTCGTCAATTGTTTTCAGGTTTAACAAACATCAACTGAATGCAACTTCTTCAAGTACTTCATGAGTGACAATGTTTTTGGAGGAGTTCTGTTCGATTGTTGTCCATTAAATCTGATGATGGCTGATGAAGACAGCCAAAAATATTTATTATTAATTAATTAGAGAAAAGTTGCTGATAAATTAAAGATTTGTGGTAGTAGTACTGAAATCCCAGTTTTGTGTTTATTACATTTAGTTGCGAATTTCGTGGCTCAGCATTTTTGTCAGGATAGTTTAAATAAATTTTAAAATAATCTGACAAGAATGCTGAGCCATGGTTTAAACTGTTGACTCTTGCATAATGACTAATACATAGATTCAATAATGCCTATCATTCATTGTATCCGTAGATGCCATGGCCAACTACAAAACAAACTTTTATTTTTGATACAAACAACTTTTACTGTGGTAAATACAAATATCATTTCCAAGATAGAATGTAAACTGTAATTGCTAATGCATTTGTGAACATTCCTTGTACTAATGGTCGCAGCAGGTTGATTCTCATTATAATTTCCATCAAGCAGATGCTATGGATTAATTAGATTTTAACTCTTTTCAAAATCTGTCATATCAGGGTCCATGAAATTGTCAGTCAACAAAGTAGTTGTATTTGTTAAATTCAAACCCCTGAATTGTAACATTGAGTTAAGGAAATTTAGTTTTTCGATATAACATTTGACTAAATTTGGAGTTTTTCTTTTAAAGATAGTTTTAAATAGTTAAACTTACTGAGAAAATAACCAGTACTGCAAACTGCTAATTTAAGAAGAAAAAGCTCCTCATCTACAAGCAGTTGGGTGGAGGGGTATAAAAATCTGGAGTTTATGCTAATACCCTTAAAAATCCACTAACTGGGTTGAAACTATTATATATAGGAGCCACTGACAGAATGCTCCACCTCTGTTTTGTGGAGCATCATGACAATAGTTGTACATAGCAGGTGTACAACAGAACTAGCAAAAATAGTGGTAGAAAGAAAGAGTGACAGCAATTCTCTCTTGTAGCAAATTTTGCTCCTAAAACGCTGTGGGGACTGAAGAACACTTCATTTGTCAATCTCATTTCATTACATCAAAGGTAGTTTTATAGAGTAAACTGACTGTTTAGGACATTTCTAATTCTAGGATAAATATGTTACTTATTGAAGAACTCTGGCCCATAGTAGCCGAATGGATAACATCATTGAATACTGGTAGTTGATTGTGGGTTTGTGTCTTGCCAGTGGGCTGCTGTGTGTATTATGAGGGTTTTTATATGTGTAATGTCTAAATGGAGTTTAGTTTACTGGACAAAATCGTTCCAGAAGGCACTCTCCTCTTGGCACATTGCCCGAGTCTTGTATTACAAAAGTAGAAATTTAATTATTTTGTGATTTTGAGACTTAATCTGATTTGAAGTTAATTAGATAGGATTAGGGTTCATGTATGCTTTATTGTCAATAACAGTTTTAATTATAGAAAGTATCTTTATAGTATTCTGCTTTTAAGAGTCTCAGAAACATACAAATAATACTATATATAGATGTATAGTATTCAGAATTCAATTGCAAATGGACTGCAGCTTTGTACACATTCAAAAAATGGTATAATACATAAAAGAAACTCAAGTCTACACTTGCCTGGTGTGTAACTCAATCCAAAACTCCTGTTGTCTGCTAGTGATAGTGGGAAACATAATTCAGAGTTAATGTTTTTGAAATTACTGATTATGAGTTCTGCTTTAATCATATCACTATTAACTAAGTAAGTGAAGTTTATAATTATTTTAACACTTACAGGAAATGCAGCAACATGACGTACAAGAACTGAATCGCATACTGTTTAGTGCCATAGAAACTTCTCTAATAGGTACCTCGGGGAAGAATTTAATTTCTCAGTTATATCATGGATCCACAGTCAGTCAGGTAACTCGTTCAAATGGCCCAGATGTAAAATAAGCTTTGTCTTATTAAATTATTTTTAATTTTTTTGATATTTCAGCATGTTATTTATTTCAAATGAATAAAATTGGAACATTTCAACAATATAATTTTTGCGTGCGAAGTTATGAGTATGAGTAATTAAAGATCCAGGAAAGGTATTAAGAATTGCACTTCTTTTGAATGCATTACACTGGATTCTAAATGTCACTTTTGATTTATAATTTTCAATTTTTCAAATTTCAGTCTTTTTCTCATGTTATAAACAGCTGCAAGATCTTTGCACATTACAATTTAATCTGATATAAAAATGTACTAAAAATTGAAAGAAAAGAGCTTCATTTGTATTCATTTTCAATGAGAATTGCAAATTTTGTAAATTATCAGTTGAAATAACCTAAATTTAGTTGATTCTGGTTAATTTTTGTATGTGATTTCTGACAGAACATATTCTGTCAGAAATCACATACAAATTTTAATATTAATGTTATTATTGAGGTTTATATTTTTGGAGAATGATACATTTTTTACATACAGAAACAAATGAAACTAATTGTAAAATATCTATTTTAATTAAATACAAGCAAACTTCTTTGAATGATTGTATTTTAAAACTGTACGTTCTCGCAAGTAATACTAATTGGCATTTGCTTATATTTGTTGAATGAATCATACATTATAGAAGTGCTAAAAATGTGCAGAAACGTTTGTTTTATGTACTTAATATAGTATGTCAAAATATAATAAATAAAATCTTTTCTAAAGAATGTAAAGTGTTAATAGAAGTGATGTTTCACCTACGATACTGCAGTTTTCTCTTACAGCAAATGCTTTAGGAGAAAACTGTAATACCAGAGAAAATGTCTCTACTGTGGAAGAGTGAAGTCTGGAGGCTTACCAGGAAAGATTTCATGGGAGATTATGCAGTTGGCAATGAAGTCCTCCAAAAACAAGAACATCTGTGACCATAAAGTAACACAATCTACTGCAAAATGGAAACACGGGACATACAACTTATAGGACTCATAAGCAATGCCATTACAAATTTCTCAATGCATAGTAACTTTTCGGAACAAAGCATTCATCATAACAACTCTGCATTGAATTGTTAATTGGAAAAAAAAAAGCATTTTTGAATATTTAAAATCATCTTTTAGTGACCTATTAACAAAATGGAATGTCAAGTAATAGAATATACATAACATTCCTCTAAAAATTTATTCTGGAGTACATCACTCATTGTATATAATAATTTTATAATGTTTTTTTGGAATGCAGTTCTGCACCTTCTAGTTAATTGCTTCTTGCATTTTTGTGCACAGAACATCATTTCTGAGTGAAATATTGTTTTCTGACTTGCATTGTTTTTGATTCTTATGAACCATTAAACCTAAGTTTATTGATTAAAGTTTCTTAATACCTATATGACAAATTACTTTGAAATGCCTGCATTTTTGGAAAATTACATCAAAATTTTACTTATTTCTATTAAAATTATAAAATAGTTTAGATTTTTTCAGTTTTTATATAAAGAATGAACTGGTTAAATTCATTCTCTAAGATTAATGTAAAAAGTGTTAGAAAAGAATATAAAATTCATCAGGAAGAAATCAAAATCATAATTTAAAATTGTTAAAATTCATTCAGGGAAAATAGGGAAGGAATGGTGCACTGTCTACATAAATATATTTTCTATTTTTGTCTTTGAGAAGAAACAATCTTTCTTGTTATTGTATATTGTGAATCTTCTGCCTTCCATGTAAAACAGAATGGCAAAACATAGACTGCTTACAAAATGTTTTAGGATTACAATGAATGCCCCATTTCTCCTTTATGCAAGGAGGAATGGGATAATATTTAAATGATAGTAATTTGAAAATAATAAACACTATAACAAGTTATCCTATAGATAAATGAGAAAAATAAGTAACTGGCATTAGACTGGCAACTAGTTTTGGACCATAGATATATGCCAAATTCACACACACACACACACACACACACACACACACACACACACACACAGGGTGGGGCAGAAAGGACAGAGTTTTTTAAAAAATCACAACATCTATAATTGTTATTACAAAAGATATTTGTTGGAAGATGTGAGTTTATATTGAAATAGCATTTTACAGAATCAAGTGTGGAAAACAACATCTCCCATGTGGTGTCCATTATCGGTGATGCATTTTTGGAGGCAATTTTGGTGACATCCATGCGAATAGCTTCCTTCAGTTCTTGCAAAGAATGGGCTTATGTTCATATTCATGTGTCTTGAGATGTCTCCACAAGACCTAATTACACATGGATAGGTCAGGCAAACAAGGAGGCCAATGAATGTCACCAAACCTGGAAATGGGGCAACCAGGGAAAAGATGACAAATAACGTCAATTGATGCTCTAGCTGTGTGGGCTGTTGTCCCATCTGATGGGAATACATTTCCATCGTATGCAAGAATGCAGAAATGTATTCTCATCAGGTGTGTATGACTGAGTGATCCCCTTTGCTTATGACTGTTTCTTTAGTCATGCACAAATACCCTGTGTTCTATCATCCATGATTCCATATCTTCAACTGAAAAGATGATGCTAAGACCTTACTACTTTCACGCTACCTGCCACATATCTGTCACTTCACTTCACCTGGTGGTAAGTTGTAGCCATTTCAAAAACATCTGTTCTTTCTGCCCCACCCTGTATATATATGTATATTTTGGCCATTCAGCCAGTAGTGATATATACATATAATATCATCCGTTGCTGGATGATAAGGCAAAAGCATATGGATCTAAGGACTCAGGATCAAATCCAAGTGATGATGCAAATTAGTCCAATAGAGGCTTTATTGTGACAGTCTATAGTTCAAGTCACAATCAGTTATTTTGAAATTAGAAGTTACAAAATGCATATAGACATCCACAACTGCCGTAAGTAATTGGGATGTAATTTGGAAATAATGAACTTGAATTACAAATAAATTTGACACTAGTGGGAAGCGTTCATTGCCATCTCATAATAGAATTAATAATTATAATATTTAACTAAATAATTTAGATTAAAGTGGAAGAAAAGAGTTGCACCTAACGCTTCCTTCTAGTGTCAAATTCATTTGTAACGGCAGTTGTGGATGTCTATTTGGTATACATCATGTTTCAGTTGGTGTTTATATTTGTATGCATGATGTGGTGAGCCAAATATCTGTTTGCACAGGCATTTCGCGATGGCTCATGTCCAATTTGGGGCCAGTTATTTTAAAATTACAAATAATAGACCATATTTGACATGATCCGGTCATCTGTTTATATAGGCTGTACTATAGTAGCCTATGACTCAAATTAGAATAAGACTTAAAATTTAACACAATAGGCAAAAATTTATTTTATTTATTGATTTATTTTTCTCAAGTGAATTATAATATATAAAATGTAGTATATTAAAATAAGGAACAACCACTGAGCAAATTGCAAATTGAAATTCCTAATTTCCTGGTGGGTCAGTCTACCACTGATTATTGGGTTGCAATTTGAAGAAATTGTAGACCTGTAAATTCCCATTGTCATCTATTTGTCTGTTTTCTATTTGCTGGAATTTCCTTATGAAAGAACAACGAAAACAGTGATAATATAACATACCATAAAAATATTAGTAAGTGTAGGTAGTAAGTAATTCCTCTCTACACTATCATTTTTGTATTATGTAACTAAAAATTACAGATATGGTTTTTTTTAACTATTTCTTTCCCATAGGGGTAAGAGGGGGTTTTTTTTAGTATGCCCAGAATCGGTTAAGCCAGACCTATAATGTGTAGTTCGTAAGGAACAGGGCCCAACCTATATGGATTGAAAAATGGGGGGTTTTTGACACTTCCCCGAAAAATTCTTGGTGTTTTTTGGACTCATCCATGTTCAATTCTGGATCCCCAGAATGGTAGGCTGGCACCTTAACTGGTTTGCCATTGAGTCATCAATGTAAGATGTTTATAAGATGACATAATAAAAATTTACTATCAGAGCTCTATTTTCAACATTTATTTTACTGCAAGCAATGTTTAATTACATACAGATTAAAACATTATAGGTATTTAATAATTAAGGTCGTAATAATTATCTGGGAAAACAAATTACATGCAATTTTTCTTCAAAAGTCTTCCTGCAAATCAAACAAGTATCCATTCTGCAAGAATACAGCCAGTGCTACTGTAACTGTGAATACAGAGAGAACTTTAAAAAATAAAAAAAATAATTTAAAATGTCCAACTTTTTTCCAAAATGCATTTCTTTCTTGTCTCTACTGTATAAATTATAAATTTCTTAAGAATTAAATGATAAAAATTTCTCTTTTGAAAGTCTTTTTAAACTTTTGAATTTTTAATCATTAGGAATGTCAACACAATTTATTTTACTATTTGATTTAATGCAGAATTATTGTAAAAATTACATTGTTATCTAGTCCAAGTAATGACATACGTATTTATTGCAGATTGTATGTCAAGTTTGTAGCAAAATTAGTGAGAAAGAGGTAAGTTATTTTAATATAATTAAAATAATTTAATAATTACAAAGTATATATTTAATTTAATTATTTTTAGGAGGATTTTTTAGATCTCAATATTACCGTTTCGGGATTTAATAGTCTGCAGGAAAGCTTAACGTCTACATTCGTCCACAAAGAAGTGATGAAAGGGAAAAATCAGTACAAATGTAGTATGTGTTGTAAACTTGTAGATGCCAAAAAAGTGAGTACAATTTATTATTTTATAAAATATTTATATGAATTCTTTCAAGACAAATATGTTTTGTTAACAAGCTTTTCATATGCATAGTGAAGTCTTTATACAATCATATAAGTGATGAATGGAAACAAATTCAATTATGAATGTGACAAATAGTTATAGTAAAGTGATTGCAAGGCAAGACCAATTGCAGCACTGTTAGTGGTAGAATTTGGAAGTTCGTGCTCCTATTTTAATAATGATGGATGATACAGAAGAAAAGTCTATTACAAAGTTATGTAGTATGACCGATTTAGTTTGAAAGAATATACAAATAAAGCACGAATGCTAACATACACATTATGTGCAGACAGTAAAATGCGTGTTTGTTGTGTTTGTTCAAGTGTCCTCATTCATTTCTCATGTGTGACTTAATAATGTGCGTTTCTCATTTTCTTGTGTGTTCATGCTTCCTTCTATTACTGCATGTTATATGTTGTGTATGACTTATCAGTATCAGTGTATAAGGACTTTACTATGCACCCTGTATAAATGTTTAATTTGTCCTTAGTGCAAACTAAACATATAGCAATTTGTGCACATTTATAGGAGATGAAATACATGTCTGAGATAAGGTTGTGTGATTATCTTATTTAAATCAGAATCCATACTGACATACTACTGAGTTTCCATTTTCATTTAGCCATTCCATTCACATGGAATCTTGAAAATGTCTGTAGATTTAAAGTGTTAATTGTTTTAAGGAAAAAATATCACTTATAAAAAATATTTGGAATAAATTCAATTTTTGATTACTTTTTGTTTTGTCAGAAAATTGTCATGCAGAATTGCAGACAGTATAACCTTAAAATTTATAATACAATAAAAGGTTATACAATGTGCCAACTTATTGGGCTATAATAAGCCTGACGATGTGCCAACTTATTGGACTATAATAACACTAACAAGGGGACCTTACGGTCTCGGAAATTCAGTTCGGGATGAGGCTTGGCAGGTTCGTAGTATACCTCAAGGGTGTCCACACAGAAGAATTGTAAAGTGCACTAGCCAGAAGATTCCGAGAAAAAAGGCTCTAAAATTTTAAGCGCAGCTTATATACCGATCGATTCTACCTTATGGTAGTACAGCGAAGTGGCTCAGTCCGTAGCGTACTCGCCTGCAACGCGGTGCGACCTAGGTTTGATCCTACCTTCTGCAAAATTTTTTTTTTTTTTTATTGGTTTAAAAATTATAACAATTTTTAAATAAAGTTAATGACGTAAAAATATTATCAATTAAATCATAAATACTTTTATTTTATTTATGAAATGACTGTTACAGCGGATTAAAATGTGAATTAAAGATAACATTTTATTTTTCAAAAGTTGAATAATTTCAAATGCATTTTTAATAGAGGTAAATTAAAACTGTAATTACCACTTTAACAAATTTTCGGGTAGGGTTTTATTTAATATATATGTTATTATTTTATTTATATATTTTTAATATAAATTATATTCAGTAATATAAAATATATATAAATAATTTTATTTATATAAAAAATTTTTACAATATTGTCTTTATTTGTCAATTTTTTATTTTACATACAAGCACCAGAATGATAATTATCATAAAAACATTGAAAACATAAAAAATTTTTACAATATTGTCTTTATTTGTCAATTTTTTATTTTATGTACAATCACCAGAATGATAATTATCATAAAAACATTGAAAACAAAAACTATTTCGACATCTTGCTCAATTTATAAAGGATGATTGTTTACACGAACAACATTTTTTTAATAGATCTGTTGGAAAACATACTTCGTTTATATTCATAAAAATTTCTCTTTTATCAGAAAGTTTGGAAGCATACCAGGCATACCGAATCATTTCATTAAAAATTGGTGATGATAGTTGATGAAGCACTATTGATTGTATTTTTATACAATCTTCACGGGAATTTATTTCTCTATTATTTTCAATTAGATAAGCGCAATTTTGTATACGCTTTATTAGATTTTTTACCTGTCTATAAAAATATACGTCGCAAGGTTGGACAAGAGGAGTACATTTTGGAGGAATTACTTTTATTGTACAAGTCGGTGATTTCGCGTCATCCTGAAAGATTTTGTCATACAATTCAGGCTTCGTTTGTCCACCCCAAGAGTCAATAATTAATAAAAACTGTTTTTTTCCCACATAAGTCTTTAAACAACGGTTTAGAAAGTCAATATACAGTCCTGTCGTTAGTTTCCCAGATTTCGAAGACGTTATTACGACATTTTTATATTTTTTCGCATATTCATTTACTGTTTTTTGAACTCGGGGGCCAAAGTTACCGGTTGCTTCTTGTAAACAAACAAATACTTGAGGTAGGACTTTTCCAGACAGAGTGAGAGCATATTGAGCGGTATATGTATGAGTCACTTTATTCATGTCATGCCTTTTGACGAAAATAGTTTTGCTTCCTTTTTTATCCAAGGTCCTGTTGTACACCGACTGATACTGACATCCTGGAAACAGAAAACAACCGAAATTTAAGTATTTTGTCAGAGTCGTAAAAATAAAGAGCAAAATGAATTTGTAAATACTCTGCAATAATTTACCTGTCTGGTCAGTGTTGATAACAAAATCTTTGTTGAAATTCGGTATCAATTTGAACGTCTGGGTTCGAAAAGTGTCTGCAGAAGCCAACATTTCTTCGATCGTCGCTGTTTCTTTTTTTGAAACAAATTTTGTCACTTTTCGTTGACGAATTCCATGCTTCTTTTTGAATTTATGAACCCAACTGTCAGAAGCTTTAAATTCAAAATCTGTAAATTGTTGTGCTGCTGCTAAAGCCCACTGTTGTAAATTCCGAGTAGTCACTTGTTGATAATTCTCTCGGGCTTCAACAAAACGATCACGTGTCCAGGAATTGATTGTTTCGTACTTATCAAATTGATTTCCTCCTTTTTTTATCTCTTCTTCCCATTGGGATAAATATTCCTTCTTTTTTAACCGGCTGCATCCTTTTTTTTGCAATGTTTGTAGATTCCACGTGGGGTGAGCCTTTGCGATATTAACAACTTTAATTTTGTAATCAAAAGAAAGATGGTCTACCTCTCTCTTTTTTTTTCCTTCTGGTTCATATTCATCTGATGAGCTATGGTCTTCGACATTTTCAAAAGGTTCCTCGTCACAGTTTTCATTTTCATGAGCAAGTTCATCATCAGTCACAAGTATTTTTTCAGCCAGCATGTCCATAGTACGTTCGTAAATTTCTTCACCCATCAACATTGCTTCACGAGAAATTGAAGTTGAAGATTCCGATGTAATCAAATTATTTTCAGCAAGCAAGCTTTCGTAATAAATGACCGCATCTTTTAACCTCAACTTCGACATTTCACTGTATAATGAATCTTGACTGATTTCATCTGCAGCTTCTGATACTTTCGCAATTTCTTCATTAACAGACATTTTCAATTCACAATAGCTTAAAAATTCCGATAATATTTCGCAGTACAGAATGCTCCAATCTTGCGAAAGTCAAAAATGAACTAGCACGTTAGTTTGACAGTGAGTTTCTAGAATAATAAGGGTGGGTAAACCTATATATATCGTGTGAGACTCACTACGTAATCAGTTTACTTACTTACAAGTTAAATCATAACATAACTTTCTAAAAATATCATTTTGTCGGATAACTGTCAACTTTCACACCTAGAAGCTAATCATTCAGTGAGTTCTCACAAGTCAGCAGCAAAAGTGACGCTTTCACATAACCTTTCGACCTATCGTGGTAAGTTCATCGGTTGCAGATAACAAAATAATTGAAGTTTTAATTTACCTCTATTAAAAATGCATTTGAAATTATTCAACTTTTGAAAAATAAAATGTTATCTTTAATTCACATTTTAATCCGCTGTAACAGTCATTTCATAAATAAAATAAAAGTATTTATGATTTAATTGATAATATTTTTACGTCATTAACTTTATTTAAAAATTGTTATAATTTTTAAACCAACAAAAAAAAAAAAAAAAAGTTTGCAGAAGGTAGGATCGAACCTAGGTCGCACCGCGTTGCAGGCGAGTACGCTACGGACTGAGCCACTTCGCTGTACTACCATAAGGTAGAATCGATCGGTATATAAGCTGCGCTTAAAATTTTAGAGCCTTTTTTCTCAGAATCTTCTGGCTAGTGCACTTTACAATTCTTCTGGGTGGACACCCTTGAGGTATACTACGAACCTGCCAAGTCTCATCCCGAACTGAATTTCCGAGACCGTAAGGTCCCCTTGTAAGTTAATAATTAAATATGAAATAATTTATTTAGAGGTAAACAGTTAAGTCACCATTTTGTGATAATTTTAATAATTATAATTGAAATTAATGTATTATATATTAATTTTAATTTAGAATTTCTGGAAGAAAGAATCAACCTTGAACGGGACTCAAACCTGCAACTTTTTATTTTGCAGATGCATTGCCAGTTACTCTATCTAGACCTCCATCTACTTGTCATTTCCAGAAATGTTAATTTATATATAACCAAACATGAAATATAATAAATGAAACCATTAATTTATAATAATTATTAAAATTATCAAGAGATGATGGCTTAACTACCCACTGCTAGCAAAATTGATTTGTATCCAATTGGTTAAATAAGCTTCACAATTTTATATAATTTGTTAGCTGTCTATTTGTTCTTATGTATATGTCTCTTTAATCCAGAAAAGTTACAATAAATTGAGAAACTATTAGTAACACAACAAAAAATACCAGCATGAGTTTGTATTTTTTGTTGTGTTACTAATAGTTTCTCAATTTATCGTAATATAGCACTGAACAGGGGCCTAGAAACAAAATAAACTCGAAATGCAAATGTAATCTGATATTTCAATAAATAATGTTCCTGACCTTGAAGCTGTAAAACAGTCTACTGGAATTTTTCTGGATTAAAGAGACATATACATAAGAATGGTTAAATAAGCTTCAATATAGCCAATAGTTTGACAGATTGCTTTACAATACAGACATATAGGATAGTTGTTTATTATATACATTAGTAAAGATAAATTTTTCTGTGGAATGTTAAAAATATATTTGTTTACATTTAATAATATCCTATTTGAGAATGCTTAATTTTTATATTATGATGCCAGAGATAAAAGATATCTTAGTTTTTGTATTGATAAATGTTAAAATTGGTTAAAATGAAGACTCATTTCTGCAACTTGCACTATTATATTAAGAGTACAGTACAATAACTGTATTTTTCTTTTGACAAGATCAAAACACCTCTAACTGAGACAGTTTCAAATAGTATCCTTTATAATAAAATCAAAACTATAAGAAGCATTCTTCAGCAATAAAATGTTCTGAATAAAATTTTTAATTATTTAAATAAAGTTAGAATCACTCATTTAAGGTAAAACAGCATCTGTTAAAAAAAAAAGGAAAAAATTGTAGATTTTTTGCAATATAAGTATGTAAGAATAAATATTATACAGTATTAATTGTAACAGTTTTTCTTAATTTTGGTAAAAAAAATACTTTACCTTCTGTTTGATTTTTCCATGTAAGATGTATGCATAACATTTTATTCTTTTATTGATGGAAATAAGAGGATATTTTTGTAGGGAACAAAACATCTTTATGGTATACTTTATTTCCTTTTCACTACTAGTGCATTTTTTATTTAACAAATTATCTATATAACAAATTTTCTGTGTTTCCCAGAGCAAATTGAGTAAATCTTGGTGCCACATTGTAAGAAATAGAAATCCAAGAAGTAGTCTGATCTCTTAATATGTGCCTGTTCTGTTTATGCTCTTCTTCTAACTTTGGTACTTTGCCCATATCTGGAAACTATCTCTTAGATGAGTAACTTGTCTCCATAGCCTAAGTATGTTTATCAGATATCAAAGATCTGAGCATCTCTTCCCATTGAGGTGACATTTCTAAGTCATCTTCCTGATTTAAGGTTTGGTCCTGACTGATCAGGAATAAGGTTTGATGTTTGTGAAAGCTGCTTTTACACCTGCCCATATAAACTTGGTGACCATCCTTCCCACTGTTTACTTTTTCTCTGTTTTTCTAAAGCAAATAGTTTTATTTTTTTGGCATGTTAAAATAATTATGTTTATAAAATTTATTTTATTTTAGGGTGTAAAAATTAGAAAACTTCCGCCTATCTTAACATTTTCTCTGTTGAGATTTTGTTTCGATCTCTCTAAAGGAGAACGTTACAAGGTAAGTGCATTTGTCATTTAATTAACTTTAATGAAGTTGAAATATTGCTTTGTAAACTAATTATTTGAAACATGGAATAGTAATATTTCTACAAAAATTATAAGCTTATTATCAGGCCAGTCAAATTAGTTAGAGTCAAAAATTTATTTTGTAAAATTATCATTTAAACTGTCATCTTGATGAAATTGCTAACTGTAAGGAAGGTTAGAATAATTCACACTACGGAAGTTCGGCAGGTGTGGAATATGTCCAGAAAGCATGACAAGATTCGGGGGAGATTAAAGTAGTGATGGCAGGGGAAAGAGAGGAGTGATGTTTATTTTATTTCTGATCAATTCAGTTACTCTCTACATTGCTGTTTACTTACGTGGTTGTGTGTGTGCATTAGGATATAGTTGGTCTCTATTACAAAATTATGATTTTGGTTTTTATGAAAAACCATAACCAGAATAGAGCTTTAAAAGAAACCAAAGAAGAAAAGTCATTACAAAACTCTTTTCATCATTATTTAATGGATGAAAATTTGTCAGCTTGAATGAAAATTTGGTGTTGATGATAGGAATAATCTTAGGTCATGTAAACATGTACATGTCATGAAAAATATCATTTCATAAATTCTAAGTATGAAATTATGGTAAATGAGGAGCATTAACTAGGTTCTTTCACAAATCTTGTCTGAGTGCCTCCTCAAAAAGAGCTCCAAAGTATTTACAAAGAGTATGATAATGAGTTGAGATATGCTTTAGAAGCTGTTAAATTCATATAATCCATATTCTTCACTTACTAACATAGATTCATTCTTTGTACTTCACATTGTAGCAGCTCAATCAGAATTTGTGAAATGAAATGTACTAATGTAATTGTACATGTTGTTTTTTTCTGCAGAAAATTATGATTATATGTTGCTTTAATTGAACCAAACATTTTCATTATATGTCATAACTGTAATTTATGATGGATTATATTTTTGGAGTGACACGTAATCCAACCTGTATAACTACGGATCATTATTTGTTAGAATAATGTTCAGCATGTATTTAAAGTTGAAAGGAGTTTGGCAAACAACTTTTATTTACAGAAACATAATATTTACAGAAGTGAATGCAACGTAGACTGTTAATGGAAGAATCGTTGGAATTTTATTCAGTTTGCTTCTGCTACTTTTCTATAAACTAAACTATGATGTTTGACATTGCACCATTCCTAGAATCATTATCATATTCCTGTACTATGTGTATAGGAATATGGCTCTTATACGTGAAAATTGTTTGTTTTTGTAGTTTTGAAGCATATGACATACTTTGCTTATAAGAACATATTTTGCATATAAGACCATCCTCTTGTACACTTGTATGGCGTCTCTAATAACAAATTGGACCTCCTTTATCTTTGAACACAACCATAATTCTTGTAGACATCGATTCTACTGGCTGTTGGAACCGTTGCTCAAGAACTTTGATCCATGCTGACATAACTGCCCATAGTTGGTGGTATTTCTAGCCTTTCTCCCCTTTTCCACAAATAGTTGATGGGGTTGAGACTGGGTGACTGGACCAATGAAACAAATGGAAATGAGTCACGTTTACTGAACCAATCTAAGACCAATTGAGTACAGTGGCAGGGTGCATTGTTCTGTTGAAAGTGAATGTATCAGTGAATGCTGTAGCCATCGATGGGGGCACATGATCGGCAACAATATTGAGATAGTCTGCAGCATTAATATTGAGATAGTTTCTGGGGGTATTAGGGGGTCAAGTTTGTCTTAGAAGAACATTCCCAGACCTTTATTCCATCACTACCAACTTGTAGGGTTGGCAAGGTGGGGCCAGGGATTTGTGCTGCTGGTACCGTATTTTGATCCTGCCAGCTTAGTAGAAAAGAAACCAAGACTCGATGGACCAAGCAAATATTCTCCACTTGTCAAGTGTCTAATTTGTGAGTGTTCCTGAGTTTATAACAGTATGAAGTACTATATTTTAATTAGTAAGACAAATGCCAACACAAAATTGTGTGCCTGTGAAAGGTCTGTTAACCTAACGGGTAGTTTAAGTGGATTTGCAGTTAATTTGCCATGCCTGGACTTATGCGTGCACCGAAATAAATATTTACAAAGTTAATCAAAGATCAAATATTTAATAGGACTCAAGTAATGACTATTTACAAGATTAGTAACAAGAAAAAAACAATTTATTTAAGGAAAATCAACAATATGAACAAACCCGACAAAATCAATTCAATGTATGTACTAACTTAAAACTATTCCCCTTTGGAACTCAACAAAACTCAAATCCTTAACCTATGTACAGCAAGTCTTACAAAACTAATGTCCTAACCGTCACTTCAATATACTAGGAACCTTTTATCTTTTGTCCTCAATCCTCAAGATTTTTCCTCAATTCTCAAGACCTTCTATCTGGAAATAACTTCTATTACCTTGGAATCACCTCGATCGCTTTCAGACTTCCCTTGTTCGCTGCTATCTGGAGCTCACCTCTATCATCTTCTCTTGATGTACTGGTTTTATACTCTGAGGTGATGTCACAAAACTTTCTGGGATCACTCCCTTCATTTACATACTTACATCTAACACTTAGTTTTCATTCTTTGCCTGGCAGTCTGTAAAGTACTATATTATTTTTTCCGACTTTCCAACGATTATCGACACTACTGTGTGCCGGAAATAGCCGTTCCCTAACGGGTACTTTACGCGGTGAAACCTTCGTCTTAACTAAACATAAGCCCCAAACAAAATATAATGAAAGCAAAATAAAAGTAAAATAAAAATAAAGCTCAGACTTGGTTCCTTACAAGTCTAGTTTCCGACAATACTCGCTAACCTTTTACATTATTCTTTCTTACCATTTTCAGGATGTTTAATTCTTATAAGATTTAGCACATTCCCTACTTTAGTGCTTGTGGTGTATCCCCCCTTTTCTTATTGCAGAACTTTTTTTTTTTCTGCTTGGGAGCGCAAGTGCGTGCAAGTTTTTCCTATGACACTTTGTCTCGTCGGTGAGTTGGTTTTTTTTTCTTTTGGTTTTGTTAATAAGGTGAGTGGTGAGGGAACCTTTGACCTAACGAAACATAAACCCCAAACAAAAATAGAATAAAAAGCAAAATAAAAATTAACTAAACATAACGCTCAGATTCAGTTCCTTACACCAGGTCTGCTTTCTTGTTTTTCTGTGATAGCAAACGCACCCTTTATGGTTCTTTTTAACTTCAAGCCTGTCTTAATGCTCTTGACTGTATTTTTCTGTAAACACTATTTTATAAAAGACTGAATTTACAGTTTTTTAAATTAGAAATATTATCATGCTATTTGTTTATATTCTCAGATCAGTTGTAAAATATTTATGAAATTAGTAAAAGTGAATAAGTACATGCAATTAAATACAAATTTACTTTTTTAATTTCAAGATAAAATTGCTTTTTCAGGAAAAAGGGAAGTTTATTTTTCCAATGGAGATCGATATGTCTCCTTACTGTGATGAAGTAAGTAATATAATAATAATATTTATTATTGCTTGATACTATGTTTATTATTGCATTGTAATTTCTATTATTCACTATATAATTTTGACTAAATTGGTAAATTTTCTTTTTTAGCAAAAGAATTCTGAAGATACTCATTATGATTTATTTAGCATAATCATTCACAGGTAAGTTTATATTTAATTTTTATGGAAAATTGGTAATTGGTGAGCAAATATTTTTATTATTAGAGTAACAATGTTTGTCTAATGATTGCAGTTAGATTAGTAATAATAATAGTTCTTTCTTGCATGGTCCAATTTATGAAAGTTTCTTGATTTCCATTTAGCAGTTACCTTTACTAGTACACAGTTCGAACAGTCTGCAGATGATGGTCCATTTCTTTCACTCATTTTTTTCCCTTGATTACTTCTTTTTCATTTTATATGGAAACTTCCAATATTTTTGAGGTCTTCCTGTAAAGAATTCTTCTTTCCTGAATTAATTAAGTATAGAAAAAAATTTAGTGATTATTACTGCTTGCTTTGTACTGTTAAGACTTGTTATGTTGGCATCTTGGCATGTTTGGATGGCTAAAGCCTGACAACTCATCCATGATTAGGCAATATGGCAGTGGTGCAGCACTTTTGTCTGTCCTCATTACACATACATCATGTGTTTATAGAAGGTTAGATTAACTGTTAGGGACTCAAAATATAATTTAAATTATATTTTAAATTATTTAAAAAAATGTTTAATATCCATGTTTACAGCTTCTTTTATTTTAAGAGAGGCTGTTGACATGGACATAGTATTAAAATATTTATTTACAATTATAAACATCTTGCATTGAAGGAGATGAATCGTTTGTCCTGTGTTTTTCTAATTTTTCAGATTTTGCATGTGATAAATTTGTGAAATTTGTTATAATGTTGCCTTTATTATTATGGTTTCTTCACTTGAAATATACAACAGAATAGAATATGACTTTTTAAATTTATAATTAAAGCAGTTTTGAAAGAATACAACAACTTTAAAAGTTTAAAACTTTAATTTTTCAATGAGCACAACTGATCTGCAGTTTTTGATTGGTTAGTATATGAAGCTGACTTCAATTACTTCAGAATAACTGCCCTTTACAGTCTCATTAAGAAAATTAGAAGTTGAGCAAATGTGCAATTTAACATTATCATATTACAAAATTCTAATACATAGAAGTACCACATAAGTGTCTTCTTTCTTTCATAATATCCTTTACACACTTCAGGAACATACAGTCCTGACAGAGGAGTCGACCTTTTTTTATAGGCTACTTTCCTTGCTTCAATATGTAAAAATGATAGCAAAATATTCCCAAGCTTCTGCTCATCACTTAAAATTAATCTACAATTAAACATTATCACATTAACAACTTCTACAAAATTAACATGTATTATATAATCTTATTTGTAGGTTCATAACAATAGCAGGATGTCACAACAAATTTGTTGTAGATTAAATTTTTTATGTATTTCATAATTTTTATCAAATTGTTTAATAATAACAGCATTATATTTCAGTGGAAGTGGTCATGAAGGACATTACCATGCATATATTAGGGATTTTGATTGTTTGGGAAGATGGTTTCCTCCAGTAAGTAGAAGGAGAATTCTTAAATTTTAAACTTTTGTTTTTATTTTACTAATTTTTTTATCAATGAATTATTTTTTTGTATTTATGTAAACAATAAATATTATTTTTAAAAATTTCAAAATTTTATTTATGAGTCTTTTAATCATTTCTATTCCTAAATATATTATAACTATCAAATGTTTAACTGATATTTTATCATCTATTATTCACTAAGTACCGTAANACAATTTATAAAGGATGATTGTTTACACGAACAACATTTTTTTAATAGATCTGTTGGAAAACATACTTCGTTTATATTCATAAAAATTTCTCTTTTATCAGAAAGTTTGGAAGCATACCAGGCATACCGAATCATTTCATTAAAAATTGGTGATGATAGTTGATGAAGCACTATTGATTGTATTTTTATACAATCTTCACGGGAATTTATTTTTCTATTATTTTCAATTAGATAAGCGCAATTTTGTATACGAACTTTATTAGATTTTTTACCTGCCTATAAAAATATACGTCGCAAGGTTGGACAAGAGGAGTACATTTTGGAGGAATTACTTTTATTGTACAAGTCGGTGATTTCATGTCATCCTGAAAGATTTTGTCATACAATTCAGGCTTCGTTTGTCCACCCCAAGAGTCAATAATTAATAAAAACTGTTTTTTTCCCACATAAGTCTTTAAACAACGGTTTAGAAAGTCAATATACAGTCCTGTTGTTAGTTTCCCAGATTTCGAAGACGTTATTACGACATTTTTATATTTTTTCGCATATTCATTTACTGTTTTTTGATTTTGGGGGCCAAAGTTACCGGTTGCTTCTTGCAAACAAACAAATACTTGAGGTAGGACTTTTCCAGACAGAGTGAGAGCATATTGAGCGGTATATGTATGAGTCACTTTATTCATGTCATGCCTTTTGACGAAAATAGTTTTGCTTCCTTTTTTATCCAAGGTCCTGTTGTACACCGACTGATACTGACATCTTGGAAACAGAAAACAACCGAAATTTAAGTATTTTGTCAGAGTCGTAAAAATAAAGAGCAAAATGAATTTGTAAATACTCTGCAATAATTTACCTGTCTGGTCAGTGTTGATAACAAAATCTTTGTTGAAATTCGGTATCAATTTGAACGTCTGGGTTCGAAAAGTGTCTGCAGAAGCCAACATTTCTTCGATCGTCGCTGTTTCTTTTTTTGAAACAAATTTTGTCACTTTTCGTTGACGAATTCCATGCTTCTTTTTGAATTTATGAACCCAACTGTCAGAAGCTTTAAATTCAAAATCTGTAAATTGTTGTGCTGCTGCTAAAGCCCACTGTTGTAAATTCCGAGTAGTCACTTGTTGATAATTNCCATTTCTGAGGTCAGAGCTTAGTACGTCTCTCCTTTTAATTGGATTGTAGGTTATATGGGAGTGTTATTGTCAACACCCTTACATCACTTCATATAAAGTGAGTTTGTAAACTTAGCAGTTATTAGACTAGTTGCTCTGACCTATCGTGATTTATGAACATTCAATCTTTAAAAGAAAGGATGCATCTTTAAATGGAAGAAATCAAATGTCTTATGGGAACTTGAATTACGTCACTAATATTTCATTTGATTTTGTATAATTTTTGTGTATTTGGAAAAATTCTATCAGATCTATTTTCTTTATATTTTCACATAATGCATATAAATATAAATTGTAAACATTATAAAACATTTTAAGGTGTTTTACACTGTTGCATTTAATAAAGATTTGATTAGCTTCAAAATGATTTTTTATTAAATTAATACAATTTATGAAAATAAAAAAATAAAATTTCAAAATTTTATTTATGAGTCTTTTAATCATTTCTATTCCTAAATATATTATAACTATCAAATGTTTAACTGATATTTTATCATCTATTATTCACTAAGTACCGTAAACATTAGATGTAACCAATATGTTCATATATCGAGATCGAATCATTATCAGTAATCATCTTTAATAAATATGACAGATAGTACTAGAATGCTTGCAGCATTGTTCAAGATAAAAAATAAAATTTACTCTGATTCAAACATAGGAAAAGTAATGGTTTTCTTTCTTGTAAACAAGTATGTTTTTGCATTAGAATGAAAATCACTGGAAAAATATTCAAAATGTAATGATCATTTAACTCTATAGTATATATAGAATGTGTTATTGATTGCAATTATGCTGTTATGGAAAATCTGATTTGCAGGCGTAGACAAGAATGAGAAAACAAGTCCCATACTTAAACTACTACTGCTAAATTGAGGATTTCTGTATTGGGTCGAGTCAAGATTTCTATAACATTAAGCTTCACCATATCATGCAACCATTAAGATCTGTTCTGTTTGAAAGTTACTCTAGAGCTTATGCTGGAGTTAATTATACTTATAATATTTCATTACACAAAATAGTATATTATTGTTAATTTATATTAGTATGAGGTTTAGAAGTGATGTATCAAAAGAATTTATTTCACAAACAATTGATGCTGCAAATTTCTAATAATTGAAAGTTTTTCTGTTTACATATAAATTATAAAGCTGAATGTTAAGCACTAGGTAAAAAAAATTGAATTAGCTCACGTAAAATTTTAAGTTTTTGATATATTTATACTTTATATATAATTTAATAAATGGCAACCTATCTGAAGGATGAAGAATGCCATTTTTCGAGCCTCGGAAAGAGCGGAAGTACAAATCAATGCAAACAGGATCCCGTCGAGTTGATGGTGAACATTTTGCAGCAACAGTCGAATTTCTGTCTGCCTTTAGAGACCTTATGTTTGGTACGTTTATTTGTATTTGTTCCATGTAGAAATATATTGCTTAAAAAACTTTGAGACTCAAACTTTATTAGAATTAAATAATTTTTGAGACTGTTTAGATCCATTGATGAAATATTAAAGAATATGAAAAAAATATTCTATTTGAGTAAATAAAAAAGTTTATACAAAACATTTTCTCAATGTACAGAAACTATTTTAAAAATAACAAGAAGTTAGAAGTCTTAATAAAAGTTAACTTTATTATTGATGTGATGTTATCAACTATAACAACAGACTCTTGTTACCTTTCATTTAAAATCAGTTCAGAAGAGACAACAATCATAAATGATCATGAGGTTTGTCCTATTTTATTTTTGTCTTTCTGTCGTTATAAATTCCCTCTGGTAAGACAGTATTTATCCTCTCCTCTATTTTACATTCTTTTACTGTCTTTAAAGGCACTTATTTCCTATATACTGAATCTAATTTATGTCATCTTTAACATTAAATGGGGATTCTGTATATCCCATTTCTGAGGTCAGAGCTTAGTACGTCTCTCCTTTTAATTGGATTGTAGGTTATATGGGAGTGTTATTGTCAACACCCTTACATCACTTCATATAAAGTGAGTTTGTAAACTTAGCAGTTATTAGACTAGTTGCTCTGACCTATCGTGATTTATGAACATTCAATCTTTAAAAGAAAGGATGCATCTTTAAATGGAAGAAATCAAATGTCTTATGGGAACTTGAATTACGTCACTAATATTTCATTTGATTTTGTATAATTTTTGTGTATTTGGAAAAATTCTATCAGATCTATTTTCTTTATATTTTCACATAATGCATATAAATATAAATTGTAAACATTATAAAACATTTTAAGGTGTTTTACACTGTTGCATTTAATAAAGATTTGATTAGCTTCAAAATGATTTTTTATTAAATTAATACAATTTATGAAAATAAAAAAATAAAATTTCAAAATTTGTAAACTTTATTCCACGGTTTTATAAATACAGTAGAGCATCGTTTATCTGAATGAATTGGGGACTGAGGTTGTTTGGATAATTTATTTTTATGGATAACTGATTATGTACGAAAAAATATATTAACATATCCCATGTTGAAATTTTTCTCCGTTGCGTGTCGCGTCGCATTGAATTTCGTTGTGCGTCAATGTTAAGCCTAATGTAAACTTTTTAAAATAATAATCGTGGTTATTGTATTGTTAAAAATTACTTATTTATTTTTTACAAACAAAATAACTATATTGAAAAATATAAAAACCAAAAAAAAATATACTTTAGAAGTTGATCTAGTATCAAAAACATTCGATTCAGCATGACACACAGTCCTCAGAAAAACACCACACAAAAGTGCCAGTGCTGCCAGCTAAAACACACACACCAACAAAAAAAATATTGGAGTAGCCCAAGATATAGCCAAAGATTGCAGCACCATAGCACTAGCAAAAATTTAAATTTGCCAACTGGAATTCTCTCAGATAACTGACATTTCGGATAACCGACTTTTGGATAAATGATGCTCTACTGTACATTTGACGATGCTATGTTAATGATGATACAATGTCATCATCATTCTCTAAAAGATTTTGAAAATTTAGAAAAATTTTAAAAATATGAAGTGCCATAAAAAGTAATGCATCATATTTTTTTATGGTAAACTGTTTCAATTAGAAAAATTAAATTTGTCTAATTTATCAGTTGGATCTTTATTGACTTGTGTATCCATCAGTGAACAAGTGGATAAAAATCATTCTGATTGGTGGATAATTCATTCTGAGTTTGCTCCTGATTAATGAACTTGTCATGTGGAGTAGTCGTGGTTTTCTGTGTGTGCGACACTTAAATAGGGACCAGTTTTTCATAAAATGCCCTCCTGAAAGGAAATCTCCCATGGCACGTTGCTCTTGTGTTGGGTTGATTTATTTCATCAAATAGACAAGCTTCATAGACTTGCATTTACTTTTCCTATATACTCTCCTTCACATTCCATTTAATTTTTTCCTATGTTCAACAAGATTATATTCCCTCTTGTAAAAGAAATTACCACCTGATTAGTCACATTCTGACAGTTGCTTTTTTCTGATTAGAAAAATATTGCTCTTGACTGCTGGAAGAAAAATGGGAAAGTTTTTTAGCATGATAACACTGGGACACAGTGCAATTCTGCATCAAACACTTTAAGTAAACTGTCTCATTATCCTTTTTTTTTTTTGTTCTGACCAAGTATAAATGGGCATTTTTTTGTTTTGTCAGTTGAAAGACAGACCTTAACGGTAATATTTCTCCTTAACTGCAATCAGAGTAGTAATAACTTTTATAGGAGCTGGCAGAAAGTTATTTTAATTGCTGAAGAAAATGTATGGAACATAAAGGAGAATGGGAAAAAATAAGGACACGTTAATACATGTCTGATTGTTGATATGTATAAGTTTTATTTCTCTCCTTTTACAGCTTTCTAGAAAAACATTGGAACTATTATTTTCATACTACACTACAAATATTAATTTTATGGATTCTTTGAATAAAATATTGCTTACTGTTTCAGGAAATGACTGCAATTTCAGGTTTATCATGGAATAAGAGATTTAAGAAGCATTTTGGACCACTTAACAAGGTGGGAATTTTTATTCAGTTTTTTCATATGAAAATTACATTATTTGCCCAAAAAATACTGCTTTTTGAAAGTTTACATCTTTATTACCCTAGCACTTTTAGGTTTTCACAACTCATCTTCAGAGACAAGCAAGTCAGAAAAACAATGTAACAATTGAAATAAAAAAATATGTCATACATTTTTAGAAAAAAAATATATTTCTTGACAGACTATACATACAAGTCCATACACCTCAATAGTGTGTGAAAGGACCGAATGATATGTATAGTTTGTCGAGAAATGCATTTTTTTGTACATGTGAATTTGTCATATCAATTTTTTTAAAAAGTCATACATTTGTTAAAAATTGCATCTTAATAATATCAATTGGGAAATAACAAGATATCACATACCATTTTTTAACACAGAAAACTGTTCTCCTCTCTTTCTAAACTCTTTCTAAGAAATAATCCTCCAATCCTGCCAGAAACTAAACAAGTCATCTTTATTACTTTCTGTAAGTCATCCATCCTCCTTTGTCTCCTATTCCTTACACAAATAATTTTATTTTCTCTCTCCCATTCATTTCAATGCATTCAATGAATTATTAGTCATTATTATTGATAATGGCTCTTTTTAAACTTTTCTAAATCTAAATCTTTTCTGCCTGCTCAGCATTTTAGCCTGCTATTAACTTTTCTCCCATCCTTTCTTCCTCCTGCTTAACACATATGTTTTTATAATACCCTTCTTGCATCAGAGCAGAGGTTCTCAACTTATTTTTATTGCAGAATGCTTTTCAACTTAGTAAAAACTGTTGGAATTTTGACAATTTTTGATGACTGTAGATAAAACATCAAATAGAAACACTAAAAACAATTTATTTAAAATGCAAAAAGAGAGATTAATAAAGGAAAGCAAATATTATTACTTAATTCAAACTGGTCATTAATGTAAAGGGTTATACTTTTCTTTCAATATTTTAAACAGTGCTACTGCCTGGATTTGTACCTTTGTTTGTATCTGATTTTTCAGTCCCCTTGTCGCTAGAAACAATGGAAGTACTTGCTACATTTTTCTTCAAAACTCTTTTCTCAATCAATGCTTTATGATTTTTTAATTTGGGGTATAAATAATACTAATAGCGCTATAAATTTAAATAATTTCCACTATATTTTTACATGAAAAATGCTTAAAATATCACAATACGATTGCAGTGCAAAACTCATACCAGTCAAAAAGATTATTAATCTTTGACTGATATGAAAATTCTGATCCCCCTGTCAGGGTTTGGATCAGAATTTTCCTTCTCTTAGGTATCTCTCTTAGTCTGTGATGTACACTTTTTTAATTTCTTTCTCTTTAGTCATGGATACAATGTATATTTCACCTTTTCACAAGTTGCTGCTTTTTTTTCTTTCTCAATTCTCATGCATCAAAAGCTGTTGTAGAGAGAGAAAAGGGAGAAATTACAGATGTAAGGAAGAGGAGTAGGAAGACTAAAAGAAAATTAATAAAAATGATATTTATAGCAAGGAGTGTTGTTTCTTTGGAAAAGTTTAGAAGAGAACAGTTTTTTGTATTAGAAATTTTCATCTAAGAATTGTTGCAGTGTGATTTTTTTCTTTTTTCAGCATTAACTGTCTGTGAAGACAAATTATAAAAATTTAAAAGCATATTAAAATAAAGATACAAACTCCAGAAAAGAATTTTATTTTGGATGAATGATTTGATATGGGAATTATTTTTATTTTGGCCACAAATTTTCAAAGTGTTAAATTTTGTAAAAAATATATTTATTTTGCAGTTCCTCCTTCAGAATGATGCAATATTTTTTGTAAATCAAGATACAAATGTCGTATGTTTAAAAGAACAAATCAGTGATCAAAATATTGCTGTGAACAGCAGCAATTCTCCTATTAGTGATACCAAAGATAATGTAGTTTCTTCTAAATGTAAAGAACCATCTAGAAGTAGCAGTTTCAAATCCAGTTTATGGGATAAGAAAAGGTAATAAAATTACTCCAAATTCTATATAAAACTAATTAATTGTTTGATTGAAATACATCATTTTGATTTAAGATCCAAGAATTACTGTACTGATTTTGGCAATAATTGGTTTGACTTCAATGACACTACGGTGAAACCGATTAACCTAAAAGATATTGAGAAAATATTTGGTGGTTCTGAAAGTGCCTACATGTTATTTTATAGACGAAAATCCTTGAAGAGACCAGTAGAAGGTGAGTTATTAACTTTAATAATTCTACATTATGTACTCATGTGTGAGATCATTCACTCATAATTTGATAGTGAAACACATTTCTACAATAACAAAATTCCATAAATGTTTAACATCAGAGTAAACTAGAGTTTGATAACATTTATTGCTTAAAACTTAATTATAAGTACAGAACAAATAAAAATATTATAAATGATTTTTATTACATACGTAATTGTAAAATAGAAATGTTTCAGGGATTGCAGGTAGAGCTTAAGTCTACTTACACGCTGAAATGAAGTAATTCCAATTTCCACCATATTACAGACATTTCTTCTATACCCTTGATTGCACTTGCAAGTTTCTAGTGGCTTGAGGTGTCAAATATTCTGCTGAAGCCTAACAGCTTTGGAATGTGGACCAAGATGTCAAATTCAATATATTTAGAATACAACATTGTATTTATGAAAAGAGGACTATTTATCCCTAAGTAAGACTAACTAGTAAGATGTGTGCTGACAAACCTCCAATCCCAACACCTAGCATTGAAGGAGATGAATCGTTTGTCCTGTGTTTNGTATGATTGATAAATTTGTAATATAATTTATTTTGTTCTTTCAGCAAAATATCAATTGAATTTAGAATTTTTCAAAAAATTGGATCAGTTTTTAGGTCCAAACTTAACATCTCTAGCCTCAGAAATAAGTGAACAATATTCAAAAACAGTTGGCCTGTGAGTACAGGTATTTGACCAAATAAAATTATTTATAGCTGTCTCACCTTAAATCAATATATATAATACTTGAATTTAATTATTAATAATCAAAATAATCTAAAATTAGTTGGTAGTAATAATTTAAGAAATTTTGTACCAAATATTTCATTATCTAAATTTTACCACCTTGTTAACTAATAATTATATTTTATAGCCCAACATTTATGAAAAACAGATTACTTTCAGGCTAGAATTAAGCTACTTTTTAAACTTCATAAGAAGACATAGTTGTTATTTTTCTAATTACATATAGACTTGCTTCCTGAATACTTTAATTAAAGTATAAGCACATTTCAATCATTAAGCTAATTAATAATTAATTAAATTATGGAATTAGTTCAAAGGTAGTGTGTTAATACACCATTTGTGCTTAATTCTAGCCCAAAAATAGTTTAAGTTTTAGATATGATTGGCTATTAAGAATTGAACTTTGGTTAATGTTTATATGAGGAACTTATTTCCATATGGATGTAAATGCACATGGAAATAAGGAACTACAGTAAAAAGAACATATGTCTATCTGTAAACAAACATAAATTAGAAGCTATTTTTTTCTATTGTATATGGGCCTATTTGACACACAAATTTATTACATAAACAGTAGAGCTTTCAATGAGTAATATTATGGAATTAATTCAAATATCATAAATTTGGTGCTTATGTCCATTTGGAAATAAGCTCCTCATATACATTTAATTTGATATCAAATTAAATTCATATATGAGAAACTTGTGCTAATATTTATGAGAGAGTGGTTTAAACAACAGAGTGAAGAAGATGCTTCAAATTTAAAAATTGATCATTTAAAAATTGAAAATGCTACTTGACTAATTTATCTTATAATTTGATTTAATATGGTATTATTATTTCCTATTTTCTCAAAAGTTCAAATTCTTATACATATCAAGTCACAATATAATGTATGTATAATAATGTTTTTTTTTTTTTTTTTTTTTTGAATTCTTCAACGTTTCTAATTTTTTATAAATTCAGATTAACAATTTCAATAAAGCTTTTAAACTAGCATTATTAACAGGTCTAACTTTTGTGTAATTGAAAATTTTGATCACAGACTAGAAAATACTGATTTTCTAAATCTGTGATCCTGTTTTTTCTTCTTTTTTTCCTCTAGAATCATTTTCATATTTTAAAATTTATATATTAATTTGAAAGTTCAAGGGATACACTAAAAATTCTCACACAATGCTGAAACAATATAGCTAGTACTGGATGTGCAGTAAATCAAAAATAGAAAATAGGCAAGTATTTGTATCATTTTCATATTTTAAAATGTATATATTAATTTGAAAGTTCAAGGGATACACTAAAAATTCTCACACAATGCTGAAACAATATAGCTAGTACTGGCTGTGTTACATCACTATAGTAGATGCTGACTGAAATTAATCTAGGTCTTTGTATTGGGATGTTATTCCCTCTTTTTCTGTAATGGAAGAGGGTAATAATATCCATATTTTCCATAAACTTGCCCAATACCACATATCGATAGATTATATATCATGTAATTTAAATTAGCCATTTAAAATATCAATCCTCAAGTCATGAAAATTCATAACTAGTGTATAAGAGAGTTGATATTTTTCATTTAAGAAAGGAAGAAATCAAAATAAATTATTTCCAAATTCAAATTATATAAAGTGGCCTAACATTTTGTTATAACACAACATACCAATACCAGCACACTTGAAATTAAGAATATTTACTAACATTTTCATCCATTTATAACAGACATCTTCAGGCATATAATGGAGAACAAAACTGCTACATTAAAATCAAACACGTTTTTACAAATAATTTACAACTTCAAATTTAAATTGTTTCTGGAACAAAGTATGTCTACAGTTTAAAATTATTTCCTGAACAAAATACATATTTAGTTTAAAAATATTTTTGAATAACCTACAAAATGTGTTTAAATTATTTCCCGTAAAAATGTATGTATTTAGTTTAAGATAAATTTTGTAATGATGTAGATGTTTTGTTTTGCATTACATGCCTGAAGATGTCCGTTATAAATGGATGAAAATGTTAGTAAATATTTCTTAATTTTAAGTATGTTGGTATTGGTATGTTGTGTATGTTTATTCCAGTATTAGACAGTTATTTTTTAACTGAGATATAGTTTGATGATTCTTGAATAACAACATACAGGTGTTCCAAACTGCTTTTAATTATTCTTAAAATATAGATGAAAAGTCAGTTAAATGAGTTATCGAGCATGTCAAAGTTAACCAAAATTATTTGAATGAATATATATTTGGATTTTTCAGGAACGAATATGATGCCATCGTAAACAGTATTAACTTGCAAATTCATTTTGGCATTCATCATCAGTATTATCAAGGTGCTTTACAACCCATTCCAGAAATGCTGAGCATTCTGGAATTGAGTATCGATAAACGCAAGACTCTGGCTGATTTACGAAATCAGATTGGGCAAGTAAGGATTTTAGTTATTTTATGTCAAAAGAAATTGAAACTAAATTTTAATCCGAATCATTTTAAATTTGCAAATTCTTAGTTAGGTATGGCGTTCTGTCCGGAAAGCCACGATACAATTCATCTTCTGAGTGAAGTGCCTGCAGGTCTTCATCTGTATGAAGAACTAAGTCCTAGTAATTTGTTTTTATTCATTACAATAGAAAAAATTTAATTTGTGCAAACTTAATTTATCCTTTGTGCAATTATACTGTGATAGGTCAAGATTCGGAAAGTCTTATAGATTTACAAATTACGGACGGAACTAAATTATTTGTTTGGAATGGCAAAGAGGTAGTCATTGCTTAATTAATGTGCAAAAATTGATGATTAATTTTTCACAAATTTGCAATATATATTTGTAGGTTGGAGGCGAAATTATTCTCGTGGGCATTCACCACGAGCCTATTTTGTTAAATGTCACCTGCAGGTTGAGTGACACAGATTGTATTAAAATGACACGGGGATTTCCAAAGAGTATGACCTTAGGAGAGTTAAAAGTTCTGCTTTGTGATATTACACCCTTAAACTTAGAGGATATTGTCATTAGTAAGGTTGAATTTCAAAGTGAGTGTTTCTTTTGTTAATTACTTACTAATACTTAAAGCATTTAATATTGCATTCAACTTTTTGCTAATACTTTTTAATACTTTATAGTTGTTTTAGATGACGATTCGACAGTTACGACCTTTGATGACTTGAAAGAAGGAATGTCGTTGATAGAACTCAACCTTTTAGATGGTGACAATATTCTTGCTACTAGCAGCTGTGATAAAAGTGATAACTATACAAAATTGATTACTGTAATTGTTGAGAACAGATGCATGGTGAGTGTTGATGTGTGCTCACATCTGATGATTTATACATTAAACTATTGAAACAATATACATAAAAACAAAAATAACTTTTCTTATAGATTAACAGTGGTTGTGCACTTCCCAATCCAATTCAAAATGAAGTCGAAGTAGATCCAAAACAAGTGATTATGCAATTATCATCACTATTGATTTCAAATGATCTTTCAAAACTTTTAAAAATAATTGTCAATCTTAGAATATTTCAGATCTTTTAAACCTGCTCATACAACGATTTTCATTCGACAACAGTATTGATTATAGACTGAGAAAAGTCGCCGATGGTCGTCGTCAGAAACCGTCAAGTATGAAATAATTGAGATAACTTCTTGGCATGTTGTATTCTTGCAACTTTTTCTAATAAATCGTTATAAATTCTTCTTAGTTTATTTAGATTTAACTCTTAGAGAAGCGGGGATAACGGACAGTTGTAAATTAATTTTAGAAAAAGGAGTTTCACCAAAGTCTAATCAAGTATTAATCAGTATTTTACATTTTTAAGTCATTATTTATTAATAAAATATTGATAAAGTTGTATAAACTTTGTAGGTAACTTTACTGTTTAGCATAAATGAGATGATTGATGATGCTCCTGCATATGAAGTGACGGTCAGTCGTAAATTAAGCATTTCAGAATGTCTAAAATTAATGCTGAAGCAGTCCGGTTTAGATGGTATTATACTGTTTATCTTATAAGATAATATTCTTTACCAAATAGTTATTTTATTATCACCAATTTTAGGAGAAAGTTGGCATCTTTGCAAGACGAATTGGCGTGGAGAACCCACCAGTCCATTAGTTAATGAAAATATGAGCTTAGAAGAGGAAGGAGTGGATCACGGTGATTATTTGATTATTTTAGAAGGTCGTCTTCCTCCTCCAGGATATCTCACTCTTTACATGTGGTTATATGAAACATTCACTTGCAATCAAAATCAAAATTCAAATGACACAAGAAGTAAGTCTATTTAGTTGCAATTTCTTTGTAAAATGATATATATAAATGTTAAAATTGTCATACAGTAGTTTTTGTTCTCTGTGTTTGAATGCAATTAGTGACAGAGAAAAATTATATGCACTTGATCAAAAGTATAAGATATTTGAGGCAGAGAGTTAGTGAAGCCTCTTTTATAAGGCTTACAGAGTTGTGTTTGTTCTCAAAATATGTTTGATCGATTTTGATTATACTTTGTCATTTTCCATTAATTGTGATAAGGAATCCAAAAATACAATAAAAAATGAGTCCATGACTTTGTTTTTGACATACATGATCGTTTACGAGTGCATGCAACAAAGCGATATTGCACAAATCATGCAACTTTGTTGTGCAATGTTTTACAGTCACTAGCATGTCTTATTTCTGTTTCATTACAGATTCGAGTTTGTTCTGAAAATTTAATGGGCCAATACTGATAAAACTTTGCTGTTTTTTATGAGGAATCCAAAAATATAATGAGGGTCTATTTGAATGTAAAAAATAAGTTGTAAATGAGGGTCCATAATTTCATTTTTGATATACCAGATTATTAAAGTATCAATGTCTGTGCTCTGTGATGCGACTGAACATGCATAATGAAATTTGGGCCTAGGAGTCAACAATAAAATCAGCACCGTGTATATCTAACGGAAAATAGGTGCAAGAAATGAACAAAGACAAGAACAAAGCAATCACCATCAATTGCTTTTGTGAGTAGCCAAGGACGTAGATCTTAGTCTACGCCGCTTACAGGCACGTGATCATGAGATCGGTTCTCTTACTTTTATAGGAGGGCGAGAAAAATGTTTAAAAATGATCTAGAGGGTGAATTCTAGATCTTGTCAGGTCCCGACACCAGTTTATCTACTTTGCGTAACGCGGATAAACACGCGTGAAATCCATACCGTAGATCTGATTCAGGAAATAATAATACAGAGACATCTCTTAACAAAGTATATAGAATTTAATAAACAACTAAATAATACTGATACAAACAAGAAATATTCAAATAATCTAAGACTATCAATCACGAACGGAATAACAAAGTAATTGTGTCAGGAGGATATCTATTCTTAGCCTATACCAGTGAGAGAGAGAGCTCACAATCTAGTCTTAAACATACAACCTGTTTACTTGGCAGTGTCATCTTCTTATTCGTCAAGGTACCTCATAGATAACTTAGGAGTAACTTGTTCAGGGATGACGATGTGTTGATCTGCTGGCATATGTATGGAGTCCTTTCCACTATTTGATCTATGGACAAACTCTCAAGGGCGTTGCCTTAGAGAGAACACTTCTGTGGAGTCTTGTCACTTTCAGAACTGTCGACGAACTCCAAAGGGAGATGGCCTTAGCGAGCGAATATGTGGAGTCCTGACTCTTCCAGGTCTGCTGATGAACTCCTAAGGGCCGGGGTGGAGCCAATATGGAGACTTCTTTCTACTATCAGATCTCCTGACAAACTCCTCGAATTCGGTTGAACATCCCATATATCTTCTCATCTACGACCAATTATCAGCCGAGGCTTTATCCACGTGAATGGATGGAAAGGGGATGAAATGAGGGGTAAACAGTTCCCATCAAAGCGAGATTTTTAGCAGATAAGGGGAAAGACAGAGGATGTTCTAACTTCCGTGAAAGGAAGTGACTCTCTTAGCTGTTTTCCCAGGCTAGAAAACGTTATTTTTTTCACCCAAAGTGAAAGAATAATTTATGTCAAAACTTTAACATTATTTTTAAAATTATTAATTTAGACCCGAGGGCTATTCGGATCTCACACTTTGTTCTTGGATAGCATCTTTGTGTCAAGGATCATGTCTTCCGTGGCTGGCAGTTATATGGATAACCTCTTTTGTGGCAGCAGTGCAAAGTTTACCTGTTCTCACACTGAGGGCGCTATGGCTCCTGAGATTTATCACATCCCCCTATAAGACGAGAGGTTTGACAGATTACTAGCTTATGTAGGATCCACATACAGATCGCTGCAAGCCAGACTAAAAGATCACAAATATGACATGCTAAAAGGTAACATCAATATGGCTTTAGCACGATATGCCAGCAGTCCAGGGGTTTCCCCCTGTTGGGACCTGGCCAAGCTAATACACAAGGTCTTTGACAGGCAAAGTATTAAAATTTTAAAAGCAGTGGAGATCTACAAGGCGAGCAGCAGTGGAACCTGCATCAACACAGATGTCATTCCTGTATCATCAGCATGGAAACACTAGACTCATAATATATGTCATACACGATACGTCACAGCTGTTTTTATTCTTTTAAAATTTACAAGGCAGCTATGTTCTGTTTATAGAATGGTTTTTTCAGTTTGTATTTCCTGAGAAAGGCTGATAAATTTAGTGGATGTTTGATCCTTATATTTCTTTAATTTTATTTGCTGGAAAGTTTGAATTTAGGTGTGATTTGCAAATATTATTTCATTACATATCCAATACAGCTACACAGACAAAATAAACAATATCTAGAAGTCAATTTTGTTTTATTAAATTTATCTGATAAATATACCTGGTATATCTTCTATAAATAATGATAATTTGTCTTTGCTATTTAATGTCAACGCAAAGAATTAATATTTTTGTTTCAAATTTATATTGTTAGCACATATATGGTGAAATTGTCATTGCAATGTAACTTGCAGTTTTATAAATATGACACCATTGCAAATAAAATGCAGAAAGGTAGACGTAACAACAGTTAAATTATGTCAAAAAACATTTTATTGTATAATAAACTTTTGACTCATCGATTTTTATTAGTAGTGTTGTCTTGATTTTAAGTTGTAAATTAGTTACTAGTCAGTCTGAACAATTAACCCATAAAGCTGAGTATTCATGAATGATTTACTGCTTGTGTGAGACATAAAAAATCAGTGTCCAAATGACAAGTAACCAAGCAATTTGGATGCTCAAGTTGGATGTACTTTCTCAATCAAATCAGACATGGCTAATTGGCAACTAAAAATCTATCAAAGGTTTGAAGAAAATTTTTTTATGGGATGGAAAGTATATATATTTATCATTTTTTAAGTGTTTTTTAGTATTAATATAGGAAATATAACAAAAAAAGAAGGTATAATATAATTAGGATCCAATCATAGTCTAAACAAGTAAAAACTCTGTGAATTCTTGCATTCATGTTGTTTTTCTCACCTTTTGTAACTGTTGTCATCTCATCTGCCCCTCCTTTTATTTTTTTAGAGAAACAAATGCCCTTTGATTTTTTTTAATTTAGAGTTCAGAAATTTCACTCATCTAATTCCCATATTTGGCCATTCTGACAACTGACATCGTCCCTGATGTCCTCATCTGGCTAGTCAAAAACTTTGTTAGTCAATGTGATCCATGCTTTGGATATTATTTGCTGAAGTAGACGTCTGAATTGGGCCTTCATGATCATCTGTCTTTTCCACTAAATATCTGTCATTTCTTAGAATTGTTATGATTTGGTGTGGCTGTAAGAATTTTGGATTGATTTTTAACCTGGAGGAGCATATATGATCTCCTAATAGCTAACTACAAGATCACTAACTAAGAATTTACCACGGCATTTCCTTTTCTTGTTAAAAGTTTTCCTGCTTTCAGTTTCTTAATGTTCTCTTTCTTACCATTGCTCTGATTTCATCCCTTTCTTCCTCAAAGCACAGAATTTTCTCTATCTCAGTTCTTGTAGTTTAAGATCCTCCCTCAAATGCATTTTGGTACCAAACAGCAATTCAAAAGCAGACTTATCAATATTTTGGTTATACAAGGAATTGATGTATGTCATTGCCAGATCAACATGCTTATACCATTCTTCAGGCTTTGGAGCAGACAGTCTAGAAGCAATGAAATCATGACTTGATGCATTCTTTCCATCTGTTCATTGGTACTTGGAACGCCTGTAGTAATTCGAATATGCTCGATGTTTTCTTGCTTGCAATAATCTTTAAAAGCACTCTACATAAATGCTGATGTACTTTCAGACACAATTTGCTTAGGGTTACCAAATGGAGCCACCCATTTTTTTCAGTCAAATTATAACTTCCTCTCTTCCTATTGATTTAGTGGGATAGTTCCATAGAAACTTGGCAAAGGCATCTGTAACTGCAAGTACATACTGATAATGCTTCCAAGTCTGTGTTAAACAACTTAGATGATTGATGTGATAAGTATAAAAAGGTCTATCACTTTTGTCAGGTTGATTCGAAAATCTTTCTGGTTTCTCTCTTTTCCTTTTTACTATAAGCAGAATTTTTTTCTGTTGTACAGAAGTAATTTCTGTAATTGAAAACTTATCCCTTAAGCAAACAATCAAATGAGGGTGAAGTGATAATTTGCTGATTTCCTTCATTACAAAATAAGTGTTCTTCTACTTGTTTAACTTTTAATAATTTTACATTTGGAATTTCAGGATTATGTTTAAACAGAGATGAAATAACTTGCATCAATGACTTCTCTTCAGCTGGTTTGCTGTCTCCCTCTTTAACTTTTGTATGATTAATATGGCTCAAGTCAACACCAAGTCAGTATTTATGCAAGCAACATCAATATTATATGTCTGGAATGTTTATTTTTGTGTCTTTTACTTTCATGATTTTTTCAACAGAACTTTCTCTTAAACCAGGATCATCAAACTTTTTTCACAGTGGGCCAGATAACTGAGAGAATGACGAGCATGGCCGAATAATCATTTTGTTCAATAAATTATACTGAATACACAAAACTAATTAAAAACAACATATTTATTTACCAATACACAAACACGATCACTGCAGCAAGCTCATAATCGATTTTCTTAGAAACTTCATCACAGGTACTTAAACAAAAAGCCCTCCAATATCCAAAGTCACAAAAAGTCTTCAAATTTTTTATTTCACTGATTTTCCTAAAAATTATATTACTATCAAATGCAAAAATCAGATTGGACCAATTTTGGAATTTTTACTTACACTTACTTTAATTTTTTCTACATTGACTTGGTGTTGACTTGAGCCATATTAATCATACAAAAGTTAAATAGGGAGACAGCAAACCAGCTGAAGAGAAGTCATCGACGCAAGTTATTTAATAAGTTAATCTACAATCTATGATATTTCCGTATAAATAATTATATTTTAGCTCATTTGTGGCACACTGAGGCAGCTGGCTGGATCTGGCCCATGGGCCATAGTTTGGTGACTTGTCTTAAAATAATATAAACTTGTTTCATAAAGTCTTCTTCCAACATAATTGATAAACAAGGAATGAACTAGGAAAAATACATGTGTGGGAACTGAAAATTGGTCTCTGTCAACACTTACTACAGTCCAAAAACTTTCCAGTATAGAACTCTTTCACTCACTTGCTTCATGAAATTCTAGTGAATTTCCAGTTGCCCATCCTTACATAATCATTGGCTCTCATCAAATATATATATCACTTCTTGGAACTGTAAATGCTGTAAAGCTCACTTCCCCTATTTTGACTTCTTTCACTGTCTACAACTTAAATTTTTTCTCTTTACTTCATAAGTTGGCTTCTCAATATTTTGAGGACATTGCAATGAAATATGACTAAAATTATTACAGATGAAACATTTCATTTCTTTATCTTTCTTTAGACAACTTTTACTTACATGATATTTCCCACCACAGTTATAACAATGTTTTTCTTCTCCATAAGTTTTGTTAGGCTTTATCTCTTGTCCCAGCTTTTTGAATCTTGCTGTCATTTTAGCAATTTGCTTATGATTTGATTTCACGTCTTCATGAATTCACATATTTGTCAAAATTTTTTGAAAGTTGTAGCACAATAAAGCACTGTTTTTCTTACTTGTTCATCATGTATGTATCACTGATTCATCCTCAATTGTATTTTGTGACAAAATTTCAATCATCCGATACATGTATTCTTGATAAGTTTCACTAATGCTTTACTTCTATTGAAAGTTGCTTGTGAATCTTTTTGCTGTTCTGTTTTGAAACAAATTTGACACAAATAGCTTTTTTTAATGCTCTCCATGTTTTAATACACTGTTTACAGTTTATGTACATTCTTGCTGAATTTCTGAGTAGTCATTTTGCATAAACCATCTTCTGCATACCATTTCATTTACACATTTCCACCATGTCTTTGAAATTGGAGATACACTTAACGACATATTTCTCAACATCGCCACTGAACATTTCAAGGCATTTGTCAACATCTCTAAAGGTAAACATTGGCTTAGAGTACTTACTTTTATATTGTGTAATATTACTGTCTTCATTCTCACTTTCATCAGCATTGTCATCACTTTGTATGTCATCGTCTTACATTTTTGATAGCTTGGTGCAGTGAAATCACTTACATGGCTACCCACCTGTGATAACCTGTTTGAAATGTGTGGGGGAACTTTCAAACAAATTTCTGATGTGATATGGTTTGAATTTTAAAATGTTTTTGATATTCTAGGAATTCATCTCTTGTCTGTCTATCCATCTGAGTGTTGATATTGTTGAATGTTACTAGTCACATGATTGCCTATCCGTTATCATTAATGTGATCATATAAAACATAGCACAATAATTATGATTGTGTTTTATAAATAGTTCATTAATTTACTATAGTTAAACTGCTATGTTAATTAGCTATATTTAATACTCTGTTATTTCCATAATCATAATTCAATTTTAAAATAAAATTAAAATTGTCATTGATGTATCTATTTTATTAATATATTAATTTGGATTTGTGTATTTAACAATTGCAAAATATTGTTTTGTATAAAATTTAAACAGTTATGAACGGTGAATGTTCTGGAATCTCCCACTATTACAATTACGTGCCCATTCAGTTGGGAGAAGTGGAAATCTCCGCCGAGTCGACGCTGACCGATCTCAAACGCCAACTCTTAACTCTTCCAAATCTCAGTACCTGCAGTCTTCCAGGCACACTCTATTTGAGACTCAGATTATTAGAAGGAAACAAACCCGGTCGCATTCTGAGAGGTCACGCTGCTTCGCTGAGGTGAGTGCCAGCAGATACCTTCATATTACGAAATGTTATTTCTGCATTTTTACTTAAACATTAAATGTGGTGCAAAGACCATTGTAAGACATTTGAAGCATTTTTTAACTGAAACATCATGAGGAATCCAAATATTGATCATATATATTTTAAACTTAAAACAGTTTTTCTAAAAGTTTATAATTTTTCTCCGTACTGTAACATTTTCTCTTTACATTCTTTCCATACATGTGAACAGCTAAACAATTTTACTGTTTAGATGCAAGTATCACTGAAACATGCACCATGTACACTCATTCTCTAGATGTTTACAGAATTCTTGCAACATATATTGTATAAATTGGTTGACAAGAAAAATACAATTATAATATTTTTGTATTTTTTTAATACTAAAGGAATAACAATAAATTTTAATTATCCAGCAGTTTGTATTCATTGCATTTAACTGTATTTTTTAACAAGACTTTTATTGTTTTATAAAATATGTCAGTGTTCAGACATACCACATCTCACTTCTAACAACTATCATTTGTTTGGACCTGGTATAAAACACATCTCCAGGAAGAGTTCTTTTATTACATGACAGAGTAGCCAGTGTGGTCCTGCAAATAGAACCGAGAGTTCTATGCACAAGATATTTTTCTGTACAGAGCTTTGGACAAATGCTTTGATAATACATAAGTAGCGATAAATTTATTTAAACTTCCATACTCTCATCATTCCACATAGCACCCAAGCAGTATGAATCACAGTTTTCAAGTAGGGAATCCTTGATTTGAATGTGCTTTTTGAGTGCATCAAGAAAACAAGATTTGATAGAAAAATTATTCGATTAACCCATCTTATAAAATTAAAAAGAAATCCCTCTGTAAAAGTGTTTAATTCTCCATCAACATTTTTTATAAAGAAACTGCTAGTTACTAATAATTCACAATTATGAAAAATTTCCTGTAATTTCTTAATGTAATCATACAAAATTATTTACAACTATTTCAGAAAATTGAAATTATATAACAATCAATCAATTGCAGTTCAGATATTGACTGAAGAGGAAGATCTTTTGTAAGTATATACATAAATTATTATTTATAAAATATAAATATATCTATAAGCACATTTTGCTTTTAAATTTACAGGCAGAGCGAAATTCTTTTAAATGTTCACTGGAGAATATCTGACCTGCGTACTTATGGGCCGCCAGTGGAAGTCATCTGGGAGACCGGAAAGTCGGCAAATATTAAAAGTCTGTGCCAAGTCGTGTCGGAATATCTTGGAGTTCCAGCAGACAGGTTTCTCCTGGCCAAATACTTTCCGGAAACTTATGAATGGAAAGTGATCAACGAAATTACGGTAAGTGTAATCAGACCAGAGACATTTCTTTAAATAATTTTAAGTCTGTTAAAGAGATATAGCAATTGTGATTTATATGATAAATTTCTGACTATTTTGCCTGAATTTAATATATTGTTTATTTATTTATTTTATTTTCAATTACAATAGAAAAAGTCTTGCAATAATAGGTTTCTTTCCCCTAATTAACATTAAAACCTATTAAAATACGTAAAATACAAGAAATAAAGTATAACGAGATAAAATACAATAAGTATACAAGTGGAATCCCAGATGACTCCCAACAAGATGGACTCCCAGATGACTTCCACAAATACAATAAGTATACAATAAAATACAGTATAAAATTATTTTTTAAAAAAATTAAGAATTATATAATATTCACACAGGAACACTTTGAGTGGATAAAGTCTGGTTTATTGATAGGAAAAGATATACATTTTGGACTTAATGTCTCTCGTCAGTCCTAAGATTATTATAGTGATGGCTAAGATAACGTAATTTCTGAGTAAAACATGGGTGAAATAAGTAAAAACGGTTCTCAATGGCAACCTTGTGCTAAGGAAATACATGTAATCAAGACAACTGCAAGCAACCGTGATCTATATAATATTCATTTGCTGGCTTTTTGAAATGTTAGTAATCAATGTGTAGTAAGTGTTCACAACTACAGTATTTATATTTTGTGAAATGTGATTAAAAAAAGATCTTTGAGAGTAGGATAGTCTAAAAAATGGTGCCTATATGTTTGAAAAATTACAAAAATTGCATGAGAAAACACTTAATCTAAACCAGTCCGACATTATGTATACATTCTAATATCTTTAATATAATAATTTATTAAAATATTTTAAGCAATTAGTAAATAAAGGAAGTCCAGTCTGGACTTAGCAATGTTAGAATGGATAGTTAAAGGCAGATCACAGAATTTATTTAAGGTGAGATATATTTTATTTTGTTCTTTTGTGATTTAATCCAAATGAGAGCAGGCAGTCATTGACCAGATTGGTATGTAATAATCAATAAAGGATTGAAAATTATCAAAGAAAATGGATGGTAAAACAATTATAGAGATATCAAATGGCAAAATCTACTTAGGATTTTGCCATTTGATTTTAACAGATTTTTCTGATACAATGTCAACTTGATGCCATTTGGCTTGCTTATCTGGCACTATTAAAGTCGCTTAACCATGCAATATGCCAAAAGGATTCAATGAACTTAATAGATTAGGGAGCACCTTCTAAGTTTGACTTAAGGAGTAGAGAAAATACATTACATTATATAGGGTTATTGGGACCAACAAGCAATTTGACTTAAGGAGAAATTCAAGATTATGGGCTTTACGGTACATACAAGCAAATCTCTACATAATTTCATTAAATTTTTACAGAAAAACAAAGTAAAGAAGAAATGGACTTTGCCTAAAATAAATTTAAGACAAAAGCCATTTTATTTAAAAGACGGAGACATAATTGGTGTTAAGGTAAGTTGTGCGAAATTTGATATCGTAAATACCCATAAATTGCAGAAATAAGATTTACTTGTTTCAGGATTCCAACACAGACTGTGATAATCTATATGATTTCAACACTCCAGAAGATGATCTGAAAATAGAAATTTTGAGAATTTCACTAAAGTATGACGTTTTATTAATATTTTTAATGTTTCTTTAATGTATTATTAAAGATAAAGAGATCAAATTAATTATAGAGAGAGTCAAAAACTGGAAGAGACTTGGAGCACAGGAAGTGGTGACACAGACGCCACCAACAGCAGTCAGCCGGAAGTAGGCTTGACAATCCATGTGGAGGATTTCAACTGATTTTTTTAATCACTTTGGGCAGTCAAAGAAACGCGCATTGTCTTTCATTCCAATTTGGATTTACCATCATAAAAGTAAATTGAAAAATTTTCTGAAAGTCGTAATCCAGAATTTGTTTTATTTATGGAGTCGATTACTTTTATGCTTAGATAAAATAATTGATTTTTTTATATGTAAGTATTTTTCTGTAATTGTAAAATACATAATAAATTAATTTTTACTCTAATGATGCTCTCTGCACTAGGAATTAGCCAAACACTTTACCCACAATTAACAATCCACAGAGCACAATATACATGAAAGCTAAAAATACAACACTAGCAACCCTCCATCATCATATAGAATCACAACAACAAAATAGCTATTTTAGAAACTATATAGGATACAAAGAACAGTTGCTTGTCCTGTACTTGTCGTAGAATGGTGGCATATATATAAAGATTACAGGAAGGCATCTGATAACATCCCATACATACTCATGGATATATTTGTATAGATATAATGTACTGTACATAATAAACCTGAAAAATTTCTTGCCATCTGTATATGAGTATTTGGTTATGTCTCCTCTGGTTAACAAAATATGGATACGTCATCAAATACAATTGAAAATACAATATGTATTATCTCATCTTAGGTTTGGAAGATTTCACATCTCAGCAACAAAAATTATTTTGAAAATTATACAAGAATAAGGAATAAATTCAGCCTTTGGAGAATAGGGATATTCCAGATTACAGACGTTATCAGACTTAGCCATTTGAACATTATTACTTTAGTATTTTTTTTATAAACCTGACAGTAAAATTTGTTTTCTTCTAATCATAATTACAGATTTATTTCTTACACTTGAGCAATATAATTTTTTGCTCAAGTGTAAGAAATTATACTAACCATAGCATTGCATTAAAACTTTACAAACAAATGTTTGATATAATCATCTCAAATTTAGAACTCAATATAAAGTGAGAAAATTAATATATATAACTGGTTTTTGATACAAATTTCCCAACTTAGTTAAATATAAATATATATTTCAGAACTTTAAAAATCACCAGTAAATACAGACAAATTTTGCAAATATATTCAAACAGCAAATTAAAATGAATAAAATAGTTCTTTTATATGCATGATTTCTTACAATTAAATTTCAGACATTAAAAAATATAAAAGTGCAAAACTAGGATTTGAAAAAGTCCCAATTTTGAGACTAAAAAATTATCCAAAATAATAAATATTAATAACTATTAAGTTAATTATTAATGAAACGTGATTATTTTACACACAAATTATGATTATTCACAACAATAAAGTTTATATAAATGTTTAATCGTAATTAATGTCACCAATTTAGACAACATAAAATGCTACAAAAGCATTTGCTAAATCACATGTTTGCAAAACTTTATCACAACACCATGAAAATACAGAAATATACATCCACAAACCTTTTATGGTGCGACATTAAATAAAAAGAAAAAGCTCTCACAAATGGCTTCTTTAAATATTGGTTGGATATCAAGATCTGTAGCATAATGAGCTAGAGCAGTTGTTACTCTCTTGCACTGTACATTCGCCTTGCATTCCTTTAGTCTCACTCTTAACAAGTGCTTAGTGGAGCCAATGTATATTAAATCCTCATCACACCTATGATCTTTTAGCGGAATGATATATACTCCAGATAGCATGTCCTGGTTGGGAGTACCCTTAGCATTACGGAGTAGATCAAATACACCAGGACACCTCATATATGCGATGCTGATGCATTTCTTCCTAGCACTCTCAGAGTAAAGCTTTTGTAAATACGGGTTGTACTTGACAGGTACTGTAAATACAGGTTGTATTGTCTTTAGGGTTGGGTCTTCCAACCCCATGCGAAGTGATTTGCGCAGTTACTTGAGGATGGTGTAGTTTCCTGGACAAGTTAGTTATAAGGATGTGGTGTCCATGGCGCTCAGCTATACGAGATGTAGTCTTAAGCTCGATTTCTAGAGCACGCATCGTTGAGGAATGAGTGTAGGCTCTTTAATTAAAGTGCCAAACGCTGCCATTTTATAATGAAAAGGGTCACAAGATCCTGTCGGTATGTACAGGGGCTCTGAATCCGGTTTTCTGTATACACAGAAAACCGGATTCAGAGCCCCTGTACATACCGACGGCCTCGTTTTAAGTGGTTTGTTTATAGACTATTACGAAGTACTTAAAACCTCGCGAGACACAGAAGCATGGGCACACTTACTTTAAATATTTTATTTCTGGTTTTCTTGGCCCGTGCGATCTCCTCTTTCACACGAGTCATGAATGTCTCTTCCTGCACGCCCTCTGGCTGTGCCAGCTCTATAACAGGATTCCAGGCTGTTATACACGTTACGGAAATCCTCAAAGGATGTACTTAACAGACGAAAAAAATCGGATATAACTGACTGGATCGAACATAGTAATTTACAAAACTTATTAAAATATTTCCCAACGTATAAAGAATTATTTTTATTTAAAGGTGGATAGATGAAAAAAATCACGGTTAATCCTCAAAGGATTTCCGTAACGTGTATAACAGCCTTAAACACTACCTGGACTGGATCCACGATCGTCTTACCAACATCGAATGGCCCACCAGTGGCCGAGCGGTCTTCGTACTCCGAACAATGGGAGTTCGGTCGTGGGTTAGCGCCTCGCTCGGACGGGTTGGTCACGTGGAGTTTTTCGGGTTTTCTCCACGTCTGTAACGTCTAAATAGGGGCCAGTTTCCCTTAAAAGACCTCCGGAAGGCATCCCCCCCTAGGCAGATCGCCCAAGTGTCGCGTTGCCGTAAATTAACAAACAAACCAACACCGAATAAACAGAATCGCGAGGCATCATCACTCTCTGGGGTATTTTACCTAGAATTGTAAACGCTCTCTTTCGGTCCACTTAGGAAATAAGTTAGACTTAGTCTTTAAAGAAATAGCACTACTCGCTATAATTGTCCGTCTCGAGTCTACGATACACGGAACTAATGGTAAAATTATGTAAATATTATGTTCGTCCTCTGTAATTTTTATTATTGTTTATAGTAAATTTGTTGAGTTAAAGCTGGTTTCTTTATTTCGGGAACAGCCGACACCTCATCGACTTACCAACGATTCTTCCCACTCAACTAATGGCCCTCCCTTTTTTGAACTCTGTGAACCGAATAGACGGAAACAATCACGAGTTAGGACGCCTTTAACTCCATCCTAACTGGTGTCAGAAACTGACAGGAGACAGAAATCATTCGATTTCCTTATTTCTGATAATCTACAAAAGCCATCTGGAGCGGGACTCGTCGCCAAATAAGCGGTCTATAGGGAACTCCCTGTGCTCTGGACTTCTCACATTTGCAATCAGAAATGGAAAATTCACAAACATGTCGGGCGCCGAAATTTCATCTAGCGATTTGTTTACTTATGTTTTATTGTCTTTATTTATTAAATTGTGTTTAGTTTTAGAACAACTTTTACGAAAGAATTCTGTTTTAACACTGAAACTTGACTACAAAAAAGTTTCGCTTTTCTAGTTTGAAGGTTCTGATTTACTTTCTGGTAATTTAGGGAAGTCTTAAACAAGTACACAGTTGACACACTGCATAAACTATGTTTGTTTCCATTTATTGAAATCGATACAATAAAATACAATTTCAAGGATACAAATTGTCAAGAAAATTATCGTACTTGAATATAATAAGATAAAAAAATACGAATACGTAATAATACAAATGCCGTTGTTCTATTATTTATGCATTGAAATTAATTATTAATATTCAATAAAATCATTAACGTTACACGGAAACAATGTACTATTATTTTTACCATTATTGAACATTTAATTGACGGATTTAAAGGTGTGAGTAGAATTTATTTGGTCATTAAATTTTCCATCGAGTTTAGAAAAATCATTTAAAGTATATTATTCCATTTTCATTCGGTATTTGCATTATTTTTTGAGGTTTTTCTAAGCATTTTACACCAACAGCGAGTGCAATATAAGTAAATATCATAAATCTATTTTAATATACTTATCAGTAAGACTGATTACAAGGTATTTGCATAAATCGATTATGTGATAAAATACAATCATAACATATTTTTTGAGAGTAATACAATAACTTGAAATAAATGTAACATTTTGTCATAAATGAAAAATTCGAAGTAAACCGTGTGGGGTTATTCTTTTTCTTCGAGATTACGGATGAAGACGATGCCCGCGATCCTTTGAAAGTAAAATGCTCTTTTCTTCTATCGGAAACTCAGTTACTGCATCCGCATCTATAAAATGTAATTGCGTTATTTTAGTCAAATGAAATGTTTCCATTCAATCAATTCTGTAACGTTCAAACTACACGTGCTACAAGCGCGGTAAAGTCGCGCAAGTAGCGATCATCATCCCCTCATCACCAATTTGTGCTAAATATTTCGATCTGAAAATCCTGCAATGGCTGTGTGTGTTTGAAGAGTTTTAACCCGGATAATAAGAAATTGCCCAATTGCACATTAAGATAATTACATTATAGCCAATCTTACCCGTTTTCACAGAATGCAAGAATTAGGTCCCTCGTTTCCAGACTAATTAGAGACCTGGTCCCGATTCTATTTCTGAACGTCTCCTGTTCACGTCCAGTCAAACGAACTATTGTCAACGTTTCTGGAACGTTTACGATCGTTTTATAATCGAAACAATATTCGAATTTTATGTTCGAATTTAATTCGAACAAAACATTTGAAATAGAAAGCCACTTTCAGCCCCATATCTCCCACACCCTTATAGCTATCGAGACGCAACCACCATAGTGCACGAATGGAGACTTGGGGCTACTATCACATACAAACACCATTCACGTGCGATGTGTACTTTTGGCGGAAAAGTGAAATATAGGGACANATAATTTTTTTTTAAACATTTGTTAATTATTCAAACCAAGTTTTCTAAATTCTTCATGTTACAATTAAAACCTAATCACTTCTCATTTTAATAAATAAATTGTTTCAGTATTTTAAATTTAGAATATTAATGGCTGATATAAAATAATTATTGAAAATTATAACGAGATAGTTACGGTTAATAGATATATTATATCTAAATAAATAGATGCTATATGTTTTTATCGAAGCGAGAATCGGCATTTAGAGGGGGTAGAGAATCTATTGAAACTAATAACAAAGGTAATTATGTTGAACTTGTTTATTTATTAAGTACGTCGGATAAATAATTTATTAAAAATACATTTAAAGAAAGAATTAACTGGTTGCCCCTGGAAGTCGGCTTCTTACAGAAACACGGCTTCCCTATCATCAAATGTCACGGCACGCCACTGCCGTTGACGATTTTCAAATTCAATGGCCTCGGGTTCACTGTCAACCTTTGAAAATAATAGTTCTAGAAAGAAAAATACACCTTGGATGAGAGATCAACTATGGATAAAGAATTCACGAAGGATTCTGGAAGGTAAAATAACAGTGAGAGGACAAACAACGATTTTGCAAGAAAAAAAACTTATTGAGCAGTGAACCTTGTGTGTTTATAACACGTGTTTTTATAGGTTTCTCTCCCGTATTCTGCGTTTCGGTCAGTCGTTCCTCGTCTCCCGGTGATAATTCGAAACTTTTCGGGAGCGGGAGAGATCGTTTTTCAACAATTACCCCGATTTTCGATCATCTAAAATTACTTCGAACATCGATATTTTCCCCGTAATTCTATCGTCTCGTTCTTCGTTTTAATGGAAAGAACTTTTATTGTTTAAGCTAGACTTTAAGTTTTGCTTTGTTTTAATTTTAGAAAGTGAGAACTTAACTGTCCCGCCGGATTTTTGTCATTCAAAACATAATTTCGATTTTCGTCCGGGACCTCACAAAGCATACAGTTTATCGCGGCACCACGCTGCTGCACCGATTGACACACTAATAATCGAGAGTAGGTTGAAATAATCTGGAATCAGATGTCCAATTGATAATTTATAAATCGAAGACAGGCGCTATTTGTACTTTTCGTTTGATCTCAGACCTTGAGCCTCCTTCCCTATTCTTAGTACGCTTGTCCAGTGTCTGAGATCTTAAGGAAAGAAAAAAAGCGACAAATGAAGCTTCGCGACTATTGCAAAAGAACAAGAATTTCAGAAAAGTCAGGACATTCGTCACAAACAATGAACTTTACATTTCTGTGTGCGTATGATTATGTGTTATTTAACATATATTATTATGCAAATTAATATAAAAATAACTTAAAATTAAAGTAAAATTTGTTTATTTTTGGTGGCGCGTTTCCTTATCCATATTTACTCTATGTTAAAATGACCCGGTTTAACGCTGTTTCGTTTAGCGCTTTGTCGTCTAGTAATGCATCCCTCGCGTTAATTAAGCGGGATCTTACCGTAGACTATTGTTGTGAGGCTCTGGAAGTGGCCGGGACTACACACACCGAAAAATTAAGTTTTGTTTTCTTGTGTAAAAGAAAAAGTAATAATATATTTTGTAAAAACTGTCAAAAAACAAAGGCAGAGGAAAATAGAAAATTTCGTGTCCATAAAACGCCACGTTTGAATAAAATTCTTAGAAAAAACTTACTCTTCAAATTAAAACAAAAGAAGAATGCATTGATATGTCCTAAGATCGAACATCTTCGATAGGGATCAGTCGGTGTTGACTCATCCCGCGATCTGGATTCTGATCTCGTTTCATTTCGTAACGAGTGGGGACCAATTGGAAAACGGAGGCGAGTCGGAATCGACCTATCGGACTGTTCGACCTGGGATTCGAAAAAGTGATAAAAATCGAGTTTCCAAAGACACCGAGAGCTTCTCCTCCCGTCTTCCCATTGCGCGACACCATACAAAGGAAAAGAAAATCGTTTCCACGTCCCTACATGATCAGGATTACATTTCCACTTCGTGACGGACTTTTTTCTTTCAACGCCCCTGCGCCTTCCTCTTTCCAAACGAAACCGGAAAGAATAGTTACCGTAGGACGTTCACTCTTCGAGAGAAGAAGCAACTCGGAATATCGTTTGTCAACTGCTGTAGTTGTAAGATACCAGTTTTGTTATAATAAACCGGGTTACAAAACATAGCAGTTAAGCAAATAAACCCCAGCACCAAAAGTTGGCAAAAAGCACAAATCTCTTAAATGGTAATTTAGTATGTAAATTTTCACGCAGTTGTCCACCTCCTTTTTGTTGTTATAGTGAAATACCGGTAGCATGAATGAGCAATTGTCATTGTATATGTTTTGTATTTCAATATTTTATTAATAAAACTCTTTATACGTAATAAATGTGTATTATTCCTTATTATTCTAAACATTTTTAAAACACTAACTACCCTTACTGTTCTTCAATTTAATGGAATTTTTACATCTGCAAAGTTATCAAAATAAAAACACGATTGTGTTCTAAGCTATTATTGATTTCGGTACACGAATATAATAAGCGCTCGCGTATCACACACTCGTCTGATACGGGGATTGTAGATATCAGCCTTTTAGAGGAACTTCTAATTTCCACCACCAGATATCGCACAGTCGCAGCCACGTGTTTAAAATATATCTCCCCTCTGGTGGTAAAGAATCTACTACATTTGAAAGCCACTTTTAATAAAATATTAAAAATGGTAAATTCATTATAAATAAATTAAAATATTTAGAATTTATTTATTTATAAAATGTCTTAGACGTTTTGGAATAAAATTAAAATCACAAAATTTTACAATTTTTCCCGGAAAGAAGGAAAACGGTGAGAGGGCGCCCGGTCTTTACGACACTCGATCCCGACGTCATTGTGTGTAAGGTACACAAAAGGAAATCGAATTTCCTTTATAATTCCTTTTACAGAGAAAAAACCAGAAACAGAGTTATTTAATTAATCATCTTATACACGATTTAATAAAGGTGAGTCAAATTTAAGTAAGTAATTAAGGTAAGAAAGAGCCAACCGGCATTTCCAGTCTCCATTCATATGCATTAGTCAATTGCGCCAGTCAAACGTGTGATCATTCCACTTCGAATACGCAAAATGTTCTAAAAATAGCTTTCAATTTGGACATTTTTACACACTGTTTTCAAAATGTCCTCTTCAATTTTATAAAACATCAAATTTTATTCATTTTTTAAGAAAAATTAGCTAAAAACGTCGGTACAATTTTAGGTAGAAATGAACGTTTTGGCCATTTATTTACGTGTTATAATATGTTTAAAGCACTTCTACCCAATTTTATCTCGAAATTTGCTATAAAAATTAGAAAAATAACCATAATCTGGGTTCTAGATAAGCTTATTCACTTCTGATTTATGGCTGTTATATTTTAATGTTTATATTATTTAATTTTCATTAATCTAATTTGTTGTAAATGTTTCAATAGTCAATTTATAACTGTTAAAATGTGTGACGAAAGCATCTAAATTGATAATTTCTTGCTTTTGTAAGTACGTTGCAACTTATGATTTTTGATCGATTCGTTGGGTTATTTGGCACCGCATATGTTTTGGATTTTCAGTTATCGGATTTCTGGCTACTAAAATGTGAAATAAAGAAGATACGGACCGGAATTTTTCTGATGATGCCGTCGTAAGTCGCGCTCTGATTATGCTGGCCCGGAGTGTTTTAGAACGAGTGACACGAAGTTTACAAAAAGTATTCCCGGAATTGTACCAAACGGGTTAAGAGTTATCTGTGGAATATTTTTAATATCTGTGAAGATTATGTGTAATTGTTAAATTAACTAACTTGTGTATTTAAAGAAGTAAATAAATAAAATGAGACATTATTTATTGGACACGTCACTTGCTTATCAAAACATAGATATTGTTGATTTCTTGAAAATCAATTGTTTTCTTTTTTTTCAATTATTTTTTTTGTTAATCGGTTATAATTTTTTATAATAGTTATTTACTGTCGACCGAATATAATAAATTGAGAGGGAGATCAATAATCGGGTACGGTGATTGTTGTACATGTACCTGTATATGCCATAGTTAACTACAAAATGAACTTTATTTGAAATATATTAAGAAACAAAGTTTCCTTTTCAGTTATTTTAATAGAAACAAAGACTACCCTTCTAAGCAGAATGTAAATAATAGTTGCTAACTTGCTATCTAGCAGACATTCTGTGCGTTAAGTCTTATATTGTCATACTTTGTTTTCGTTCAAACGTGGTCTTTGGAATGGTGAAATATGTCTATTATCTCCAAATCTGTTAAACCAATGTCTATAAAATCAAAGGTTGCAGTATTTACATTTACTTCTAATTTCTGCAATGTTTACTCATTGTGAATGAGGCTTATTTTATTTTGGTTTTGTTGATTTAATGTTTCTAAAGAGAAAATGTCTGTGAAATTTCTATTTGATTATTGTTTGTTTAAATACCATGTTTTGTTAGCATACTTGAAGAATAAAACTATGTTTTTATTTATTAAATTAAATAACTAAAAGAATTAAAAATAGTTAAAATTTGTATACCTTCCATATGCAATATATTTGTAATCCTCTTTCCAGTCATGGAGATCATATACAATCTAATAACAAATTGATATAGTATTGTAACATTATTAGAACATTAAGATTTTCTGTAATATTTAAAATGTGCAGTGTGTCATTTGATCAAACTGCAGTGGCAAATGTAGCACTCATTTAAAAAATATCAGAGAAATGCCAAAAACATCTTGGTGGTATGATGTGGAAATCTTTGCTTAGTCCTTTTAATATTAATAATATAGTGATAAGCAGTCCGGTGACTTTCCGATATCATGGTGATTGGTGACTCTTTTTAATCCTGGTGATTTTTCCTAGTGGCTTTGATTCCATTTCCACTGTTACGTAGCTAATCAGAATTAATGTTTTATCAACGACATGGGATCTACATTTTGCCAATCATATAAGTCCGGGGCTGTCGAGAAGAGGGGAGGTCCCATGGTTACTAGGCCAGGGGAGTAAACCTAAGGGCCTGTTGTGATTCCAAATCCTAAAAAATTAACATTATTTTAACCAACAGAAAATTTATAGATTTTCTGATAGTGAAAATAATGTTAATAAAGAAACTTGAATTTCATTTGCATGAGAAAAAAACAAATGGCCATTCTATTTCCTGATCCATAAAAGCTCTCAACAGTGCTGTTTGTGTATAGATGATGATTCTAGAATCAATTGTTCGCTGTAGTTACAAAAATTGCTGATTACTGAATATTAAAATGTGTCATTGGCATTGCTGATGACTTTTTTGTAATGATAATTAAATCATTGGAAGTGAAATATCTTTATCACTGGTTGCTGATCTTCAGATCTTAACATCTATATGTTCCTTATTTTCATTATATTGGAAGATTCCAACTAACTACAAAAATATAGTTTCTTGTAATCTTCAGGACTTTTTTGAAATTTTCATTAAAGGAATGAAATTTTCATTAAATTTTCATACCTTTCATTAAAGGAAGGTAAGACAATGATTATAGGGTGGTTGTGACAGGAAATGATGTGTTTTATTGGCTGCATTCAGCATGTTCAATTCTTATTGAGCAGAGGTATGATTGTATTTAAGTAATGTGTAATGGCTCTGCTGACTGATGATTGCAAGGTTTTGGTTGCACTATAGGTAGTTTTGTGTCTATGAAGTAAATTACATTAGCTCCTTTAAATTTACACCTCACACACCAGCTTTTAATTGCTGGTAGCTGTAAGTTATGAGTGGATTAGTATTCTAATGCACAACTTTATATTTGTAAATACTAATTACTTCACTGTTTTGTGGCCATATCCATCTTTGATCAGTTTAGATAGTACAAATGCCATCTGCTACTAACATGATACCAAAATAACATATTCCATAGTAACACCTCATTGGAGACCTTTCAGAAGAAACTTATTCAACTGTTCCAAAACTATTGAGTCTAATAAATGCAGTCATTGTTTATTACACTCAAAGAATACAATAGATTGCTAATTGATGCCTTAAACCAGAAGTCATTTGTTAGAGATCAATCATAGATTAGTTCCAGGGGCCCAAACAATTACATGTAATTGGTCCCACTAAGATAAGTATCATAATGCCATAATCACACTTGCTGATTTCTAGGTTACAAGTAAATAATTTCAGGTTTTCCGTCAAATACATTTGTGTACTGATTATGTATTATTGATGTTTAAAGAAAAATTAATTAATATTTGTTACTTTTTTCTTTTCTAGTAAACTATCTGTTTTGCAAATCTCAAAAATGCCTTCCGATGCAAAAAAACGTCGCGATGCCAAAAAGAAGGAGGCGGCAAAGATGAGAAATCAAAAGAAACCCCAGCAGAAGGCAGACGAAGCTCCCAATGATACCGGAGACCTGTTAAATGGGATTGCAAACAATGACGAGTGCTTAACAAATGGTGATGATTCGGGAAGTGGTGAGCATATTTATAAAATATATATTAAAATATATAAAATTTTTCATTTTGTAGAAATCCACTATCTTTTGTTCCAATTTGGTTTGTTTTAAATCAATATTTGACACATGAAATTTTGTAGTATTTTTATATATATAAACTTTTTTAAATTTTATGTAATTTTAATTACAGTTTTTAAAATTTGAATTATTTTTATGATTGTTATTGATTGTGACACCAATTAGAATGATACCATCTTCTGTTTTACTTCCGTTTTTAGTTAGTTTGAATTTTTTCACTAGTTTTAGGTTGAAATTTTTATTGTATTAAGTGCAAAAAGTATTAAAATTATTTTTGACAGAATTTGATTTTTTTTATTTTTTTTATAGAAGATGCCATTTTATTTAAATCATAATATAGCATTACAACTTTGTATGCCAGCATTCAAGTTGAATTTTTGTCAGAAAATTTTTCTAAAACTAGGAATTTGCTTAATTAAACAGCAGATGAAAAAACAAATCTCTTACTACAATAGGTGTAGGGTTCAAACAGCTGAGTATAAGTCAGGGTTGGCCAAATCTTGTTGCAACGTAGCCATGTATTGCTTATCAGAAATATGAGTGTCACATTCACTCTCATAACTGTATTTCATATAATGTGTATTCCATATAATTTGTTATAATAATTAAATATACAGAAGCCACAGTAAGGATTTAGAAGAGCTGCAGTTTGGGTGTAAAGAAAGGCATACTATTTTTCTATCGAATAGTATTGTGATCCTATGGTGTTATAAACTATTAATACTTTATTGGAAGTGTTAATTTTGCAGTTGGCTATGTTTATTAATAGATCTATTGGTACAAAACAAATTTATCAAGATAACTTGCCAAAGATATTTAATGGCATCTTACTTGGCTTAAACAAAATCAAATGTATAGTACTCGAAAGACTCTATCTATTATACTAATGCAGAGGTCGCCAAAGTGATTGATATCAACCCTCAGGGATAGATATAACATTATTGGGGAAGTCAATTATCAAGCTTATCTGTCTCACTGATTGTCAGTTACAAAATTTATTAACAACAAATATACAATAAATGAAAAGAAAATGCAAAATTAAAAGAAATGTATTAAAATAGTAAGTGCTTTGTTTTGCTTGTAACACAAACTTTTTGGTGGGGGTCGATGTGAGGTTTCGAAAACTTGTAGGGGGTCGATGATCAAAAAAGTTTGGCAACCCTTATACTAATGTAATGTACTAAGACTGAGCAAGACATTTTTGCTTAACTTGCTCTGTGTGAACTGTGGACTTCCTAGCTTTTGGAAGAATCACACTTGCATTTTTGTCAGTAGTTTCTTGTGGAGTGCATTTTTAGGTCACTTTTTTGGGAGTGTTAACAGTCGCGACTGGAAGTGCCGCCATGATGGTACATATAAAGAAAATCAGATAAAATTTTACCTATTAAAACTTTGCGATAATCTTAACATTGTTGAAATAACAAAACAGACTGAGTAGATAACACATGTCTGTTTAATGTAGGTTAGTCGACCGAGTCAATTTGTTTCGAGGGGGTACAGGTACTAGTTGAGATATTGGTCGTCGGGGCAGAGAGCCACCATCTGGGACAAAGATTCACAAGTACCGTGATTATTTTCCCCCTCGACAATTTTAACCGAATGGTAAAAAGCATAGCCAATTAGTTGTGATCAAAGGTAAACATCACTTCAACAAGATGGCTGAAAACAGTGAGTTAGTAATAATGTTTCATCATTTTGCATCTATTTATTAAAAAGAAAGGAAAAGCAAAAATTGATCATTGCGTATCTCTGTCAAAAATTGTTCCTTGTTATAAGTTGTATGTGCTATATATATAGTTGCTGCTGTCTTGGTGTTTGTCCGCTCTCTTTATGGCAGCAAATCCACCATACTGATTGGTGGAAATATTTTTTGTTAGTGTGAAACTTTGACAAATTGGACTATCAGTATAATTGCAGAAATGACATCACTAATATAAAAATTTCCTTGCTGATAAATCATGCTTGGTGTAAACTAGCCTATACAATGATGTGTGCATTGTACAATAAGGTAGTTATGTATGAACAAGTATTTGATAAATCAATTTGAAGGAATATATTCAGATGTAAAATGTAATTCTTGTGAATTATGTTCAGTCTTGAAGGAGCAGATTCAAATTCTATTCTATAATGTTTGTTTTCCAGATACTTTTTGAGTGGATAGTTTAATTACTCCACAATTTAATGTTTGTCAACAATGCTAATTTATAATTTTGCACAACTTGTTACTGGTGTTACAGTTTTATTTTTCTTTTCAGTGGAAGTTGAATTAGTGAAGAAATTACAAAAGGATATGGAATTGAATGCCGAGGCGAGAGCTTGTACGGGTGTTTTGGGAGTACATCCTAGATCTAGAGATGTCAAAATTGATAATTTCTCCATCACCTTTCACGGGGTAGAAATTCTCAGTGATACGAAATTGGAATTGAACTGTGGTCGACGGTATGGTCTTGTCGGTCTGAATGGATGTGGTAAGGATTTTTTAGAGTATATTAATGGCAAAAGACGTTGCAATACAACTAGCGATGCCAAATATGTTGACGAGGTGACACGTTTCGTTTGAAAGGAAAATCCACATTATTGGCTGCATTGGGCCGAAGGGAAGTCCCCATTCAGGAACACGTTGACATCTATCATCTGACCCGCGAAATACCCGCTAGCGACAAGACGGCCATCGAAGCCGTGCTGGATGTCGATCAAGAACGGATACGTCTAGAGAAACTGGCCGAAGAACTAGTACAGTACGACGACGAAGGTGAGTTGTTTTGCCACATTCGAGACAAAACATTGCATTCTGGAATATTAAATATTGACAATTGTTCCTAAAAGAGTCACAAGAACAATTGATGGACATATACGAGAGGTTAGATGACATAGGTGCAGACAAGGCAGAAGCAAAGGCAGCTTACATTCTGCACGGTCTGGGATTTAGTAAGGAAATGCAACAAAAGAAATGCAAAGATTTTTCGGGTAAGTTTAAACTTTATTATAAAATTTAACTCTCACATCAAAATATTTCGTATTGTATTATATTATATTACAGGAGGATGGAGAATGCGTATAGCATTAGCTAAAGCACTGTACGTCAGCCCACACATGCTGTTACTAGACGAGCCAACCAACCACTTGGATTTGGATGCTTGCGTCTGGCTGGAAGAAGAATTAAAAATGTGAATTTCTTAACTTTTTTTTTATTTGGAATCACAAAGTATATTCATTAACAAACACAAATGACCAAAACCCAGAAAACACCATGCCAACAATGCTGATGACAAAGACGCGTCCTTGAAAAAATCAAGCGAGTAAATGACAAGTTTACATAATAAAACATGATTTTGGTCACATCTGTTTGTTAATTTTTTCTTAAACTTGTACTTATAACATTGCCGTCATTATTAAGATATTGTTAACGTAATCAACGTTATAAAATTTTCAGGTATAAGCGTATTTTGGTAATCATATCTCATTCCCAAGATTTCTTAAATGGTGTATGTACAAATATTATACATCTAAATAAGAAGAAACTAAAATATTATGGAGTAAGTAAAAGTAAAATTTTTTCAGTTTCAAAATTTGGGTGAAAATATTTGTAATCTGTTGAATCTTAATGCTGTGTTTTTTGTTTAGGGTAATTATGATGCTTTTGTGAAGACAAGGTTGGAGTTACTAGAAAATCAAATGAAAAGATATCAATGGGAACAAAGTCAAATTGCCCATATGAAGGTTTATCTTTTTTTCTTTTTAATTATTGGGATGACATACAGTGATATTTGATATAAATGCCAAGCTGAAAATATAAATGAAATCAATTTTCATCCATTGTTCAAATTCCTTTGAGTCTGTGTGATTGCTTGATGTGCTTAGACGGACCCAAAATTATTGTTATTTTCTCATTTGATGGCTCATAGGCAATGCTGTCACTTGTAATATGTTAGACCAAAGTCTTCATAGATTAATTATTTCCCATTTTTTCCCTTCTGTGATTTTGATTGTGTTTGTTCAATGTTCAATATCTGGAATTAGTAATATATTTTAGTTCAGTTTTAAACTGAACTAAAATATATTACTAATTCCAGATATTAAATTTATAATCTGTACGTAGGTTTACAAAGATTTGTATATATATACACATTGTTCATCTTTCTTTAAATTATGCCTGTTATCTTGTGATTTAGGTGATGCTAACAATAGCTGGCAAATGAAAAAATCTAGTGGCAGGTGGTAAATATTTTGGTATTTTATAGTTGAGAACGAGTGTGTCAGTTGCCAGGTAATTTTCGAAGACAAAATTTTTTAACTCTAGACAAAATTTAAATTTTTCTTATACAAACCACCTTGTGTTGTGTTTTTGACATAGCAGCTTTGTCACATGAGGCAAATTTGCATCCTTGTTGCTACAGCCTCACAAATTCAGAAATCTTTACCTGTACAGAAAAAAAAATTACAAAGTATTACTATTTCTTCTGTGGTGGTTATATTTTGTATATGTTCAGCCACATTAATCAACACATACATGTTGTTTTCTTGAAATCTTTTCAAGGGCCAAACATTCTCTTTAAAAGTTAGTTATTGTACATGCAACCTGAATTAGTTTGTGTTGGTACAAAGTTATTGAATATGCTAATTTCTCAAGTCTGTTATATGAAATCTGTCTTAATTTTATACGATTTGTCTTTATTGGTGATTCTGTTTGTGTGTTTATGAAAATCGTAAACATAAATATCATTTAAGTCATGATAATGCATGAAGCACCCCCTATGCTTCTGCACCACTTTGAGATGCTGCATCAGGACTCTGCCACCACTGTAGGATAGACACACAAACCATTTGTTCTTGTTTACATGTGAGCAATTGTGTTTGTATAAGGTCAGATTTGGGATGGAGGAGGTCCGAGACTGCACACATGAAACAAGTTGCACTCCACTGCTCATTTAGCAAAATTAATAACCATTTATTAACATAGAGGCTTACATATATTAGACATAGACCGATTGTCCTATGTATAAGATAAGAGAATTATACTCTTATCTTAGAGGGTTGAGAGAGAGTTTACAAGTCGTTAATTGCCTGAAGTTGTAGGCCCTTTGAGGAGATCGTACACTTGCTTGCAGACTTGTCCCGTAGGAGAATGGTATTGCCATTGGTGGCGGATGGCAAGTGGTTGCAAGGATTTGATAGGCAGTGTATCCAAATCTGGAGCAAACACTTGATGATGACAAACAGCTCTTTTTTGTCATTAATTTTCTCTTTTATTTGGGCGTCCTCCCCATTTTTTTTCTCATACCCATCTTTGGTAATGTTAATTTCTACATACAATAGTGATTTTTCCTTAGGTTCCTGGTGACACATTCGCTTGGAAAGGAAGGGACTCTTGGGTGAAAGATATAATTATATCATTTAACATTTTTTTCTTTGGAAGAGTTTTAATGTTATTCTTTTGGTTTTTTTTTATTTTGAAAAATTTTTTTTTAAGTCCAGTCCCTCACAAAGTGAATTTATTCATATTTATTTGTCTTTTCCTTAATGGTTTGTGAGAAATAATTTGATAATGTTAGAATATTTTCATTAAAATGACAATACTGATGATTTCAGAAAAAGAATAATTGTATCTAGAATAGAAATTTAACTGGTGGTATAATTTTATATCATTATCACTGTATGTCAAAATTAATACAAAACAAAAGTTGCTTCTGAAATGATGATGCGTTGGCCGAGAATTTGAAGGTTCTCGTGCAACGTTTGCAACGTCGCACTTGCAGAACAAATGTTATGCGTATAGAAAGAAGCGTGTATTTTAATTAATCTGATCAGAAATAGTGATCTTTCATGAGAGATTTAAATAATGTTCAATTTTATTGTGTGTTTTTCTTGAAAGGATGTTGTCTCCTTTTAACTTATTAACTATCATTTATTGAAATTTACACATCAAACAATTATCCAAAGAACTAAGTGTGTATTTATATATTTTTGATACTTGAACAGTACTACGTGGTAGTCCAATAAGGGACAGTCAGATTGCAAGAGATGGGGAGCTTGTTGTGTTTAGATCACATTGCCTGCATAAATTCTGAGAATCCAAATTCAAATCTAATCTGTTTTGTAAAAATAATATGAATTGCTTGCTGTAAATTCTTCCTATTAACAAAAATATGTAGGTGTTAATATTTTTTGTTATACCAGTTTCATGTTTTTCTTTAACACAATCTATAGTTACTGAGATTTAATGGTGGCTTTGTTTTGTTATTGCAGTAATGTAAGTCTTCCAATTTTAATTAATTTATCTTCGCAAGAGAATTGCAGCTTATTTTTGAACTAGTGCATTTCCAGATTTCAGGAGACTGCCCTGATGAAAAATATTAAATACTATAGTGTGCTTCTTGTCTAGATTATACTACAAACATAATCTTAAATCTATCTATAGAATGCTATTGTTATTACACTGTTAAGAATACAAAGTTTGAAGTTAGTACATCACTTTATTAACAACATTCCTTTCTTGGTAGGCATTTCGGACAATCTCTCATTGGCTCAATTTTATTATGCCAATAGCACTAATAAAATTAAAAAACCATCCATATTTAGTTATATAATATTTTGTGACAATGCTTATAACAGTACAACTTACAACTTGTAGTATAATCTAGACTTGTATGACCAAATTTACATAGACCGCTACATATAAATCATGTTAAAGTTATCCTCCTGCATTTCTTGACAATAGTCCTTCGATATCCAACTTGGTACATACTGATTATAACGACATGTTATTACGGAAGGACTGTTTAAGTATTTTGGAAAGAATATTATAATTTTGTAATTTAACCTATTTGAAATGCTTAGCTAATGTTATGCACTTAACATTTGAAGTGGGAGGCTTGAAAATGTAGTTATAATTAAGGATAACAAATGACAGGCATGATATGAAAATCACATAATCACACTTCCTTTGTAAACAGATAAGAGATGTGTAAGTCATTTGTATTCTTAAGAGTAATAATTCTAATTATAGAAAGATGTCATTAAACATATTGGCAATTTGAATACTTAATATATTTAACATTAATTACTTAAGTTATTCTTTTAAAACTCAATAATTTTAAGCTACCTAGAAACCTTCCAGCAGAGAAGTTTGGAAGTGCTAATATTTTTGTCCATGTTGAATGGACAACATCGGGCAAACTAAACCCCCAGTTGCTGAAACAATAGGGGATTGTCATACATGTGTGAAGAGAGGAGGGGAGAGGGATAGTAGGAATTTATAGTTAGAAGCAAGACTTCCACGCTGTGGGAAAGGAGTCAACATTGTGAAAATTAATAGCGGTGTTATTGCAGTTGAAAATGTTAGCACTTCTAAACTTTTCTGCTGGATATTAGGTCTAGTAGCTTCAGTTCAAGTATACCCAGTTTTTAAGTGGTGTATTAAATAATACCTTCCGTTTTTAAAATCAAAGTTGGATGTGGCTATCATATGAACATTGTGGTGAGATTTCTGATGTTGGTTGGAGATAAAATGTTTTTGACGTATTGATCTAGAAACATTTAGATGTAATGCAGCATATTCTTTTCTTATATTTTTGAATTTCTTTTGAAAGATCTTGCAAGCATTAATAATTAAATTTAGTAATATTCAATACGACTTAATTAAACTTTTTTAAATTGAAATAATTTAGGATTACATTGCAAGATTTGGTCACGGAAGTGCAAAACTGGCAAGACAGGCCCAGAGCAAAGAAAAAACAATGAACAAAATGATAGCCGGCGGTCTGACGGAAAAAGTGTTGTCCGACAAGGTAAAATGTTGGTTTTTGGACGTCGCCTTTAAGCCCGTGGGGAGTTTCATGCAAATGTTTAAAATTATTTCAGATTGTTCAATTTTATTTTCCTTCTTGCGGAACGATTCCTCCTCCCGTCATTATGGTGCAAAATGTGTCATTTAAATACAGTGAAAATGGGGTGAGTGTTTTATTCTGTGAAGTAATTTTATATTTGTATCTCATGTCTGAACTTTTTCTACTTTATTGCAGCCTCTGATTTATAAAAATTTAGAATTTGGAGTAGATCTCGACTCTAGAATTGCTCTGGTGGGCCCCAATGGAGCAGGAAAGTCCACTCTGTTAAAGTTACTAAGTGGAGAGGTGATTTTCTTGATAATTTTTAAGAGACTTGCTGCAATTCGATTTATTAAAGATGATGTTTACAGGTGGTTCCTAGCGACGGACTGATTCGGAAACATTCTCACGTTCGGATTGCCCGATACCACCAGGTAAATTTAAATTTTTTTAATAAAAATACTAGACAGTCCACAACTGAGATTTTACTCTTGTATGTGTGATGTTTTATATGGTGCAATTAGTGAATATTTTCCTTAGTGATACTATGAATTTTAATAGTTATTTGGTATCTGGAAATCAGTTACAATTAACTCTGAATTTGTGGGACACTGAATTACTTCTCAGTATCCTGCATATTCTGTGCATTTTCTCTATCAAAATAACTACCAAACATTTATTAAATCATTTCTGTTAGCAAATGTCTGGTCTTGCAAGCCTTACTTGACATTTGAGAAAAGGTCAAATGGACTGAGATCCAATAAATAAGGAGGATAATTCAAGATCTCCCAACCCTATTTATTGTGATTAAACATGTTATGCAGTATAAAGGTACATTCTTTTATTCTGTTGCAATAGTCCAAGCTCCATTTAAACATTCCTGTGGAATGCAAGAATGGCTGCTTGTAGTAGTAGTTTACAGTGGAAAGCAACACAGCATCTTTATGACTTGAATAAAACTGTATAACAGACACTGTAATGAAATTAAGAATGAAAATTTGTGAAAGCAAATGTTAATGCATGCAGTAATGTTGATGTCATCTTGAATTTTTTAAAATGGTAACCAGCATTCTAATTTTTTCATGTTTATTTTGAACTAGCTGTTACCTGCAAACCCCATTTATATTCAGTATTTCAACAACCATAATAATTGTTATATAACACCTACCGCCGAGAATTGCTGAGAATCAAACAAACCATTTTCAATTTGATCAATTTTCTGGAATGTTTACAATTGTTCTATATTCGAACCAATATGCAATAACAAATTCAAATTTACAACGGTTCAAACATTTTTAAAATCGAAATAGATAAAAATATTTATAACAATGTCTGAAATGTTATTAATTTATTACACTTAAGTACTTAATAAAGACTAAATGTAACAAAAAATTGCATGTAAAATAGTACAGTAGAAGCCGTTCTTCCTGTTAAGCCTTAATGATCTCCCTCTCCCCCTCGCTGTGGAATTTCGAAAAATCCCTTCTTAGTGTGCATTGCCATGGCATACCCTACCACAATGCAGATAAAAACAAAATATCGCAACTAAAATAGCACAGTAGAGGCCGTTTTTCTGGTTAAGCCTTAATCCTCTCCCTCTCCCCCTTGCGAGGGAATTTCGAAAAATCCCTTCTTAGTGTGCGTTTCCATGACGTACCCTAACTGTCTACCAAATTTCACCTCTCTAGGTTAAACGGTTTGCTCTGGGCAATGATGAATCAGTCAGTGAGTCAGTCAGTCAGGACAAGCAATTTTATATATTTAGATGTTCTGACAGCAAGACAATCCATTTGATGGTTAAATTTTACAGTTTGAATCCTTTCATACTTTTGTCTCCAAAACTGGATATTTTAAAATCATACACCTTGCAATCATGGTACTGTCGATAGTACTTTATTCACAGTCATTCTCAAATGTGTACAAACAAAAGCACGTGCCTGTGGTGGTGGTTACGCAGAGTATTTGCTATTAATAAACACAACCTATGAGATGGTACTGTTGTGCAGGTTACTCAGCATTAGGCAATTCTGTAGGAACAAATGATAAGTTTGTGGTATGTTACTGAGAAGCAACAGTAACCAAGAATTTGTTGGTCTTGGTGATGCGAGATAACTTGGTCACACACGTAGGAGCCAGAACTGAAATGTCAATCCAAAGAATGGCGTTATGTCCATTGTAACAATTTGGTGCAGAATGCATTCATCTTCATTATTATAATGTTCCATATGATTCAAACAAGTCTCATAACCTGTATTTCTGCACGTGTCAACATATCAGTAAAATCTTTTCTTGGAGATCATTAAGTTTAGTTTAGTGCATATTCCATTAACTTAACAGTTAGTATATTATTCCTTGAAACAAATTTCAGAAGTATCTGTCAGAATGAAACAGTTCATATCATATTTCATCAATGTTGACCTTTAAATGTTGTGATATACGAAACAAAGATCAGATGCTAAAAAAAAGATTATCAGCATATAGGTGATGTTTCACTCATTCTCTGGAATTATGTAATTGCTTGGATAGAGTTTAACTTTTAGTGAAATGTGTTATGCACTTGCAAAATTGTTTGCATTTATCTTTGTTAACTCTTTCTTTTAATCTTTCCAGCATCTACATGAACAACTTGATTTAGACATAACAGCATTGGATTACATGATGCAGTCTTTTCCCGAGATCAAAGAGAAGGAAGAAATGAGAAAAATTATTGGGAGATTTGGACTCACTGGAAGACAACAGATATGTCCCATTCGTCAGCTTTCCGACGGACAGAGGTGCAGGGTGGTTTTTGCGTGGTTGGCGTGGCAGGCGCCTCATTTGTTACTTCTGGACGAACCGACGAACCATCTCGATATGGAAACCATAGACGCTTTGGCGGACGCCATTAACGACTTTGAAGGAGGAATGGTGCTGGTCAGTCACGATTTTCGACTGATTAGTCAGGTGAGTGTCGTTGACGGTCATGGGGTTTCGCGTCTATTTTATAAAAATAACTGACTTCGACTATGTCTTAGGTGGCCGAGGAGATCTGGGTCTGCGAAAAACAGACTATCACCAAATGGTCCGGCGACATCCACAGTTACAAAGCGCATCTGAGGAAGCGGATTATGAAAGACTCCGAAAGACCTAATTAATTTAATCGTCTCAATTCGGTCGTGCCTGGCAGTTGTAAATAAATATCGACCCTAGTTTCATAAAATATCCTTAATTATAATCCTAACAATTAAATACTCCGATTAAGCACGCTCCACGAGAACTTAATTTTGGACCGTCGAAATCCAAAATGCCAAACTTCTTGCCCAAGACTCCGTTCTTCCATCACAGAAACCCGTCTCGGACTTTCGATTCTACTCTTCTGTCCGAAAGTGCTTCGCACGCACCAAAAGTGATATAAAGCCTATTTATTGAACTATTTTATTGCAACGATATAGTATTCGGGATCAACGACCATCGACGATGATAAACTATCATTGTTTTACGAAATAAAAATAGTTTATTTTTGGTTCACGCAGTCTGTATTTAATTGCCAGATTTCCTTTTGCAGTCGGATCGATTGTCGACCCGGCATTTCTAATATTTGTATCTCGTGAGTGTCACAAAGACGAGATCTTTCAGAATTGTTGTAATAAAGATGACGGTGCATACGCCAAGTTTTTTAATGATTTCTACCCTTTGCAAAATTGGTAATTACCTATTTCGCTACTCTAATGAGGATGGAATATGACAGCTCTATAAGGGTCAATGAAAATTCTCCACAATAAAATTTATGATAAAAAAGCAATTACTAGTTAGTTAGACTCTACAGATTGTATGCAGAAATCTTCCCACATTTCCACGAGTTTATAATAAGACTGCACAGATACAACAGCTGTGGGTGGTACAAAACAATTTATTATTATTATTCTCTTACTCAAAGGTCTAAGAATCCCAAATCTAGTAAGGCAGGTGAGGGGACTACAGGGTGCCATGTATGGCCAAAAATTTCATGACACTCAGTTGTAGGCACACTAATGTTCTGGTTTGTTTTAGTTATGGCAACGCAACACTTGGGTGATCTGCTTAGGGGGATGCCTTCCAGGAGGTCTTTTTAAGGGAAACTGGCCCCTATTTAGGCATTACAGACATGGAGAAAACCTGGAAAACTGCATGTGGCCAGCCCGTTCGAGCGAGGCATGAACCCACAACCAAACTCCCAGTGTTCGGTGTACGAAGACTGCTCGGCCACTGGTAGGCACACCTAGTGTTCTGGTGCAGAAGACCATTTGTGAGGAACTTTCCCATAAATTGCTTCTCCAAAACACTGCATATTGGTTCTGTAGACACCGTCGATCGACCTCCACGAGTCATCGTCAATTGAAGTGCAATAAATTTGAAACACAGATGTAGGGTGACAGAGTGGAATATTTGACTTCATGTCACCAAATGCTTGTTAAAGCACTTTATACGTTTTGGTGGCCATCTTATCAAGCTTTTGGCAAAACTTGATACAAACACATTTTGTGAAAAGGATAAGTTGAACATAGTCGCAGACACGATCGTTGGTGATTACGTTCGACCAACCGTTTCTCCCGACTCCACACGCCAGAGCGGTGGAGTTGGAAGAAACTGTCAAATATCCTCCATAGGTGCCATATTGCTGCTATTTGTAGATTCACTATAAATAATTCCTGGATATTTTTGATTAGTCCTCTGAAAGTGTGTATATTAATGAATCAAAGGAAAAGCACTCAATTTCAGCACCATCATGTTGCAGATCCTTAGTACAGAAAAACTTGCTTTATGTAGGACCTCTAACACAAAGCAAGTATTGCTATACTGCATTATCACAAATAATACACTGTAGCAATACTTTCACTTTCAACTCATTTTTAAATCTAAACTTTCATCCAAGTGTCAAGGGCTTTTAATCTTGTTTGCAGGTTTGGAGAATTCCACTGCCTGATGTCAGGTTCAAATGCATTAATGACGATCGAGCCGACCCGGAGTCGAACCTAGGCACCGTTTTGACTCAAAGAAGTAATAGGGTAACTCGTGAACATTTTCGGGACAAAGTTCAAATACACGTGGCCAGGCGTCTCGTGCATTTGCAGCAAGCATTTCCGGACAATAATGCATCACGGTCACGCATATTTGGTTTAGCAAATTCTGACACGTTATAATAGGCCCGAAAAACAAAGCCGGCCTCTGGCTAGAGAAAGTAGATCGGATCGGCAGCAGCATACAAAATAGTTCGATTACGACCCGTTTCGCGTGATTATGGGTGCCACATTCTCCGAGGAAAAAAGGAGGTTCGTTCGGAATATTGCTGCGAAACGACCGAAAAATTTGCAAATAGGCAAAACATCCGTCTGCCCGTACGAAGCCAAATGGCAATACAAAGCTTCAGTTTTTTCCACAAAGGAAATTCCACCAAAGGCAAAACAGCAACCACATCATTCAGAAAAACCGGGCACATACTATTCGACCGGCAAAAGAAAATCTGCCAAATAGTCCGGGTGCCTCCCGCAAAGACCGCACCAAAGATCTTTACCGCCGTAACCAATTTCGAAGAACAGTCCACGTGACTCCACAAGTGGCTTCGACGAACGGTGTCATTCGGCATCACAAACTACACCGAGAAATTTTTAACGTCAATAATTTTCGCAATTTTTGCGTATTTTTTTAAATTCCTCGCGGGTAGCAACGAGTCGCACAACTTTTCTGGCTATTATGAGATATTTAGAAAACTTAAATTATAACAGTTTGCACCATAACTATTTTAAAATCTTCAAAATTGTAACCATTTTATAGTAATTAAAAATATAAAAAACTTAATTTCGAGGGAGGGAGGAATTTTATAAAAAGTACTAGCTGCAAGGACCCGCTTCGCTGGGTTTTTAAGAAGTAACGATAGTGAAGATTAAGATAATTACATTATAGCCAATCTTACCCGTTTTCAGAAAATGCAAGAATTAGGTCCCCCGTTTCCAGACTAATTATAGAATTTTTACTTTTAGTCAAACGAACTATTTTCAATTTGATCAATTTTCTGGAACGTTTACAATCGTTCTATAATCGAATCAATTCGAATTCGAAAATTTTTAAAATCGAAATAGAAAATCTTCCACTTTCAAGCCCATATCTCCCGCACCCTTATAGCTATCGAGACGCAACCACCATAGTGCACGAATGGAGACTGGGGCTACTACCACATACAAACACCATTCACGTGCGATGTGTAGTTTTGACGGAAAAGTGAAATATAGGGACACACACGTCCATTTATATATATATAAATGTTAATGACGATTTTACTCAAGTCTGACCCTACTGGAGATAAATTTTGGTGGTTAAGGTCTCCTGTTTAAAATATTTTACTTTTTTAGGTGCAGGTCTCAAAAACGGGGAGATTGGCAAAAAACGCGGTGAGTCAAATTTGACGCGCTTCCATTACTTTCCCTCGTTACGTATACGTAACAAGGGAAGTAATGGAAATCGGTCGTATTCAATTTTCAGAATTGGTAAGAAACTACATTCTTACCTCGATATCGACATACGTGACATTAATTAATTCTAAATGTTTCGAGCCGACCTTTACCTCGCTTTCGAGGACAACGTGGAAAACACGTGCTTCGCTAACAAATTTTGACCGACAGACCGGTTTTCCTCGTAACTTACGTAAATCACGAACTCGAGAGATTTTTTTCCGTTTAAATGGCTGTTAGATCACGCAATCTTTTGAATCGACATCGGCCAACAAAAAGTTTCCGAAGTTCGATTACGTAGCATGTAACGACGTTTTTTCTCTCGGACGAAGTTTCTAACTTTGAAGCAAAATGTGCTGAGCCGATTTTGGAGTTGGAGTCGTTGTGAAGCAAATTTAATCGGCCAAATCGTCCCTTAATCCTCCATGTCGCTTACTCGATTTAAATTTAGCGTTCGTAAACGGGACCTAATCCTGCAAAACTGCTTTTGTCGCCCGCTCGTTCCAAGCATTCGTAATTCCCGAAAAGATGTTTCGTAATTCTTACGACGTTTCGCAAATTTCCATTTGGAATTGCGCAAGATGTCCTTCGATCTAAATTACAGTTCCGTAGAAAGAAAATTACTGCCGATGTCTTCTTACCAGTGTACGAAACTGCCGGAGGCGGCGCTTTCCGAATTAAAACACAAAGGAATTTCTGTCGTATTCGAAATTGTACTTTTAAGCAGAGTTTTGTATTTACACGAAAGGCTAATAATTAATTTAGTTACCGTCAAGTTAGTCTTCAATACTAGAAATGACGTCGGCTAAAATGGCCGAATAACTTGCGATAGTCCGATCGTTTTGTTCCAATAAAGTGCGTAATTATTGTTAATATCGCGTGATAGGATCGTTCGGAAAGCGAGTCCTTTGTTGGTTAATCTTGGGGTGAAAATAGTTCGCGTGTGTTAATTAGTAGTAGACATTTCTGTATACAAAAAAAGGCTTTGGCTGCACGGTACATATTTGTAAAACGAAATCACACCGAATATCAAAATGAAGAATTCTAAAGTGCCAGTCTTAAGCAAAACGTACTATTAAAAATGAAAGTATAATTTGCTCTAGGCAGATAGGGAAGGATGTCTACAATTTTCCAAATGACTGACAATGTACAGTACATGTACGAACGCACTAGATTGCCGAATGCAACCGTGTATTCCTGGTATGTTTGATGAAAGGGGAGATCTTTTTTCTAAATATATCACAATTGTTTTAAAAAGTTTAAACGTGATGTTTATAATTATAAGCACGAGGACTAGATCTAGAAATCCAGCGAGATTTCCATATCTTCGTTGCACGTTTTCGAAATTATTTCTTTTTATAGGTTGAGTGTTATAACTGATTCTCGGTGAGGACAATCGTCGAATACGTGTTTTTCTCGTGACAAAAAAGGGTAACGATTGATGGGAATTTTAACGCATTTTACGGCTAAATTTGCCTACTCATTCGCAAAAAATCATGGGAGGTTTCATTCTAAGAAATGGAATTAAGGACGGCCAAAGAGCTCTATAAATGGCCCATCTGGGAAAAGTTTAGTACTAGGCGCTCCATTAAACTTAAAAATATCTCGAGGATTAAATGTAAGATTAATGGAACCGATAATATCGCGAGATTAAGGCGTCACGCTTGATAAATGGATTTAGAGACCAGCACGGTCGGTTCCAAATTAGATCTATCGATCCGATCCCGGCACTAAATTGAATTATTCGCCTCGATTGGGCGATTTTAGAAACGGGTAGCCCAAAGCCGGATGAAAATCTAGGTAATGTTCGCGTAATGCGCTCCAGGCTCACGAAATATCAAAATGGGTGGTAAAAATTCTTAAATTCTTTCTAAAAAAGTTAATGCCGCAGGCTACAATAATAAGTTGCCATCCATTAATTGCTTTCTCGCTTCTATCACTCGCAACGAAAAAATGCTACCGAAATAATCGGATTTTGTACGAATCTACAAAGCGATGCGACTCGCGAGAGAAATAGCTACACGAGACGCGATGTCGCGCGGCGATTCTAGTACTGTACAAATTCATTATCCTATATAGGCGGCGCCCCGAACGATTAAAAAAGTCGCCGAGTAGTATCATTCTCGAATCAAACGGGAATAAAACTTTCCTTAAAAACGAATTCTGGTGTTAGGCGATGGAGGATAAACAGAATAAGGAAAGTGTGAAATATAATTGTTAAAATACAGGAAAAAATTTTTAAATGTATGAAAAATGATCATTATTTTGTATAATTCGAATTTAATTACTTCTCGCGGACTTGTTAGAACAAACAGACCGTTTTTACGTCATTCTTTCAGACACGTTTTGCAAATTTGTAATCTCAGTTTATAGCTCGAGGAAGTTAGTTTGAAATCCCTCTTTTAAGATATATATAGAAGCATCATAAATTGTTTCTTATGTGGGGAGAATTAGGGGGAAAAATCAGTTCAGATATTTTATGGAGAAATTTCACCAACATTATACTTTTACTGTAAATTTCTTGAATTTATCGTATCTGAAGGATTTTTTTACTTGAAGAAATTTCCCTAAATTCCCTAAAATTTTACTGAAATTCTCGACTAAGAAAGTCCTTAAAAGAAAGAAAATTTCTAATACAGTATTCCTTTACTTTTAGTGAACTTCTCTTTTTAAGCGGTTATTTGGGTTTTTTTTTTCTATTTTGTGCATTTTTAAAACAATGTACTATTTTAAGATCTTTCCTACAATCTTATATAAACTTAATTGTACAACTTCCTAGTGAATAAATTAGATATAGTTATATTTAAACAAACAGGTTGTGGGACGAGGCCCGATACAAAAATATAATCACATAAAAACCAGGTCGAAAAAGTAGAGATGAGGAAGATAAAAACATAGATTCTTAGAAATACATATGGAGATGTTTGGAATTTGACGGGCGGGGAATCTGAGTAAATAATAAAAAAACGAACAGGTTTCGTTCAGGGAATTTTCCTTTAAATTGCTGGGTTAGGAGTAACAACCGCCGTGTGACGTAACGTAGAGATGTAGTTCGTCACGCTCGGGTAGGTGACGAATAGGTCACGTGACGGCTAATCCAGCGACTGGGTGTCACGTGATCACAATAGAAAGTATTAACGAAAGTTACCCGGGGAGTAGCGGTTTATTTTCCTCTTGTGGATGGAGAAAGAAATGTCACTGAACTACGAACAGATCGCTGAATTTCGTGACAAGTTATTTTCCGAAATCGACGAAAATGCGGGTAAGTTTTTATCTATAATTTTGGACTTCGTACCCACTTTTAAAAGTTTATTGGCAAATGCTGAGATCGAAGAAACTCTAAAATGTTTGACTTTCTTGACCAAAATAAACCTCCCAAATTCTTCTATTTTCATCAATTAAAACTGTATTTAGTTCATAAGAGTTGTGGTTTTTGAGGACGTCTCTAAAATGTCGTTTCGTAGATTGCTACTATAAAGACGACATTCAACGTCTAAAAACTGATGACTTGTACTGCCAGAAATTCATCCTACATCAAAGGAAATCGGTAGAAAAGGGTGTTAACATGGCTAAGGAGGAAATAAAATGGAGGAAAGAATTTGGAGTGAAAGGTAGGAAAGTTCTTCTAACATTAATAGTACTATTATCTTTAAATAACCAACTTTCCTTTTTGATTAGAAATAACAGAGCATATGCTACCTCAAGAACTATTCCAGAGGGACTGTGTACATTCTTGCAGCAAAGACAAATGGGGGAGGACTGTGTGTAAGTCACTAGTATTCTTCCATTTAGTTTTCTGTTAACTATTTCTTTAACAATTACATCAGAATTAGCTTTTAGTAAGTACTTTAACTCTTCATCTTACAGATATTAACGTGGCCTTCTAACGTGCCATTTGTAATTTGCATTGTCTTTGTTCGGTTAAGATTAATGAAACCCACCATAGATGCACTGATTTATCTGTGTCAAACTAGAATTCCAGTTGGGCCCTGTTTTGTGTAGAACTTGGATCGGCTGTCACCCTGATCCATTACAGAATGACTAATTGATATTTTGCTTATTCAGCTAGTTTGTTATGTCTATTAAATTAAAGATAAAGTTTGAAAGTTTGAGTTAGTTATCTTTGTTATTTGAAGTTAATAACAGTTCGATTGTCTTAATTTAGTACATATCAAAGTTAAAAACTTGAGAAAGACCGAACCGGGCGAGGAGGAGGTATTGGAGAAATTCATGGTGTACTGGGTGGAGAAAATAGTAACTGAAAATAAAGGAGCCGGAATAAGCGTTTTTATCGACTGTACTGGTGCGGGCCTAAAAAATGCCGTAAGTGTAACCGATTTTTGAAAGTACCAAAAGTATTAATGTGACATATACTGACCCCAAAGGTATCTTTCAGAATTTGGACATAGTCAGATTTAGTAAACAACTCTTCACATATCACTATCCAAAAACTTTAGGTAAGTAAAATTAAATCAAAACTGTGAAAAATAAGAATTCAAAAAAACATTTAAGTATCTACTTACAGGTTTCTTTTTGGTGTATAACATGCCATGGATATTATCCGGTAAGCGTTACATTCAAGTTTATTTTTCTGAAATATATTTTTGTTGTTATACTCGAATTCTCTTTAGCAATTTGGTCCCTTGTCAAATCTTGGTTGCCCAAATACGTAGTGGACATGATAAAATTTGTCGACAAAACGAGCATTATGGAATTTATAGATGAAAAAGATCTCCCGGCCGAGCTAGGCGGAAAGGTAAATTTGAAATTTAAAATTTAACTCTCGATATTTGGTGTCATCTTACAATTTTAATTTAATAATTGCAGCTCATTAGCAGTAAATGCACAACTGATTAAATAATGTAAACTGCAATGAAAAATATATGTACAGATGTGCAGCGAGTTAGCATTATTATGTATTCCACCTTCATGTTATACAAGTTTTAAACACAAAATATCATTTATGACAAAATGAATAACTTCACACATTCTCAAATAGAAGTTGAAGAAAATGTTACTATTAGTACATTTTAAATATTTGTAATACAGGTAACCCCCATATAACACGGTAGTTACGTTCCAAAAAATTGTCGTGTTATGCGAATCCGTGTTATACGAAACAAAGAACTAATACGAAAAGGAGGGTTAGGTTCCAAAAATTAAAAAACATGCTACTATATTTTCATAATTAAGATAAATATCTTCATTAAAATTTTTTTAAGTGATACATATTAATATAAATTAAACAATGTTTTCTTCGTTATCGCTAAAAACCCTATTAATTAACTGAGAGCGTTTTCTTTTTGGCAAGTTATTCTTATCCTCTGAGCATTTTTCTGCATTATCTTCAGATCCATGCCTTACCTTTTGCAAAATGTATGTAATTTTAGATTGCTTGCTTCTAGTTAAAAGGTCTTTATAAATTTCCTTATATGGTGCTAAGCACTTATGAAGAATAAAGTAAGTATGGAATAAGGGAAAAACATTCGGCGACATCAGAAGCAGAAGCGTCGCGATCTGGCAACATTGAAACAAGTTTCGAGAAGGACCACGTGTATCGACAGAAGGCGAGAAGAGAAAATTTACATACTTAAGTACTAATAGTTCACGAAAATAATAATTTTTGTGAACTATTATTAATTAAGTATGTAAAAATTTATTACATTTCCTGTTGTACGAGGGTTTTACCCAATTCTCGAACTGTGTCAGAGTGAATCCGTGCTATAAAAGTACCGTGTTATACGGGGGATGGTACCAATTTTCGAACCGTGTTAGAGTGAATCCGTGCTATAGAAGTGCCGTGTTATACGGGGTTACCTGTAAATGCTTATATAATTACAATGTTATATGTATCACAATTGTATGTAATTATGTAAAGTAATTTTAACCAATGTATATTTTATGAAGAAACTTTTATATCTAATGGTTAAAATTAAAATTTTTAGTTGAAGGATTACTTTTTTATTTAATATTTGATACATGCATTGAAAATAATGTTATGAAATTTAATGTCACTAAACATCTAAATGTTATTTTAAGAGAATTAAAACAATGTTCTGTTTCTGTGAGAATACATTATTGATACTAACTTGCATACTCCCACCTTTCATATATGATTTTAATCAGAATTTAATATTTTACAATGGAAATTTTGGTGTAATAAATACTATTTCCATATGGACTAACCAAAACATTAGACGAATGTAGCCTCCTCTGTTCCCCTCGTATCTAAACAAAGAAATACGATGGGAACAGAGGTGTACTTAAAAAAAGAACAAAATAAATTGTAACGTGCAAAGGGAGAGGCTGCTGAAAGATGTACAAAGACTTTCCCCTACCCATATTTTTCAAACAGAAGATTATAATATGGTTGGTCCATTATGTTTTATTGAACGAATTCTGAAGAATCTTGTGATTAATATAAAGTTGATTTTTATGAACGCCGTATGACGGCGGACATATTTACAGTTTCGACCTACATTATCCAAGACATTTTATATTTACAAGTATTTATTAGATTACATCACAGACTAATTAAATGCTTACGCTCTAAATTTTTTTTAACTTAAAACTGGAGACAAACAGAATAGAAAATACTTTCCCGTAAGTGACAGATTTCCAAAAGACGGTCCGGCCGCGCCGATCGCTCTTCCGCCGGAAACGTATTAAAATATAACTTATAGAATAAAATTGTCGTTTGCAATTTCTGTACACTATGACCCAAATCCTGGTAAAAGTTCAAAGTCCAAAATGAAGAGATAAGCAGGACAAGCTCTAATACCTTCCATGATAGAGTTAATGAGCCTGTGGATAGAACCAACTTGTATAATCATTTTGTGCTTTATGATGTTTATACAATACAATAACCACAGTTTCTTTCCTGATCTCTCCTTCCTATGGAAAAAAAATTCTATTATTTTAAATAAATAAAATATTAGCTGCATATTTAACATTATATTCTGATAATATTACAATGTAATTCCCTAATGACACACACACACACACACACACAAAATACACAAAAATATAGGACAGAATAAAAATGATATCAGATGAATTTCTTTTACTGTGCACTTTCTTTAAAAATAAATTTTTCTTCTGTACTTGAAAAAATTTTAGGGAAAATTTCATTTTAATAGTAAAAAGTAAAACTAGTTTTCAATCCCCAACAATAAAAATTTAATAAATTGCCTACTTTGCAAAATTTAAGCTTGTATTTTGACAAGAATATTGCAAAAATGATTTGACTCTCAACAGACTTTTCTTATAATCTGTTGTTGGAACTTCGTTTTTTCCTGTTGCTAAACTTTCATCAGAAACTCTTATCAGAATTTCTGAATATAAGTTAATACCAAGTGATCTGACAGATTTTTATCACATTACATTAAGGTTAATTAATAATCCAAAATAACGCACTTTTGCTACAGGTTAAGCCACTCTCTGACAATAAATTTAATAATTATTATATAAATTTAAAAAATTGATTTCATTTTAATACTTTTTATCAAGTTATAAAAATTAATCAATAAAACATCCAGCAGATCATTTGTTATACAAGTATACATATATTTTTCTGGAAAATATTAACAAAAAAACAAATTCATTTATTTATTATAAATAACCTGCAATAAGGAAGTCTGTACAATTCTTTATATTAGCAGCAAGTGCATTATTTTTTGAGTTTGTTAATGAATAAACAAAAAAGAGTAAGAAAATACAAGCATTTTATAAATAATCATTAATTGCAAGATATATTTCATCGTACAAAAGTTACGACCCAAGACATTGTTTTCTTACTCAACACATTATCAAATGTTTCGCAATCTGCATACATTACATAAAATATATTCATTTAGTATCCAAAAAAAAAACACAATTTATTGTTACTTTCATTCAATAAATTCAAATAATAAGATTTCCTATACTACAAAACACAAACTTGGACAGCAGTTAATTACCTTATCTGATATCCGTATGATTATTTTTAGTTAATTTATATGAAAACTGACAAAAAACTAGTTTTACTGGTAGTAAAAGTATTTTGTCACATTATTTCCGACAATATTACTTTTTTATACGTATCATTAATTATTAAACAAATTTATTAACATTTTGCAAGGTAGAGGACACAAAGTCGTGAATTGTTTAAATTTTAAAGGCAGACTTTGTATCACATTTAAATTAAACAAATCGTACAATAAGTATAAGCCATAATTATCATTTCTAACTATATTATTAAAGACACTAATATTATATATATCTGTTTTATACAAAATTGAAAAACATCTAATGCACAGACAGTTCTCTAAATAATTAGAAAATATAGAAAACCTTATAGGATAGATATTACTAAGAATTTAAAAATATTTTCCTTACTGATGACTCACTTTATTTGAAATACATAGAATAAAAATCAGAGAGAAAAATAATTACCAAATCATAGAAGTAGGAAGTAGGAAATATATAAACAAAATTTGCTATATATTTTTATTACCAAAAGTTATTCATCTGTTACGTCTCCAATGCAGAATCCGAAACAATATAATGTTTATCAAAAACTTTAAAATTTAAAAAAAAATTCATAGATAACACAGGTCTGCAAAAAAAAATTTTTTCCAGCTGCATGGAATATTTTTGCTGAATTATATGTTTTAAAGATCACAGATTAATTTGTGATCTTTAATCTAAAAATAACTTCCGTTACATCCTATCACGTAAAGGTTTTTTGCAAAATAGAAACAAATTTTTTATAAAAACTCTTATTTATTACAATGAACTAAATATATTATATTTTCTTACAACTAATCAACAAATTATTTCTGATATTTATACACAATTTTAGGTCTACTCTTTTTTCTTATGAAACCTTTTCTTCTTCTTTTTGATGCTTCTCCAAACTCATTTCTGATTTCCTTCTCTGGTTTCTTGATTGAGCATCCAACAGTTGTCAACTAATGTATTGACATCCCATTTTCCTTGGTAACGACTCTCGATATCACGGACATCCTGGTGAAATCTTTCACCATGTTCTTCATTGTAGGCTCCCAAGTTTTTGGAAAAAATAGTCAATATTGGAGTGTAAGAAATGAACTTTTAAGCTCATCTTGCATCCTCGAGCTTCATATGCTACTGCCAGTATGCATTGTACAATGGTCAGATTCCTTAGTATTCCCAGTCGGAGTCCTTAGTATTCCCCTAAAACTTATGCACTACATTCTTGAAAGAGTCCCATGCTTCTTTTTCCTTTTCCCCATTGTTTCCAAAAATCTGCTTTGTCTCAATTGCCAAGTTTCAATTTGAAATATTCAAATTAAACTTTTTTCACAAACTCACTTATGTTTCTTTGTTGACTTTTCACTGCGTATTCACCACAAACATAACAGAAGCTGTTGGGAGAAATTACGCAACCTCTGCGAGCCATATTTCAGAAATAAAAATACAAGCACAGTAGCATTCAAATGCTGGATATAAACTGAGTGTGGCATTAGATGGCCAGAGAGATACTGAACTTATTTAGCTTGTCGAAACACAATCTAATCCAACAGCGGGTTGTTTATATTTATTCCTAGTATCCCAGATAGCATGTCAAAACACGCTCAACCTCACCAATATTATTACTCACTATCAACTTTTAACCCATTTCTGTGTGATCATGCGACCTTCCTCCTAACGCTAAAACTACTTAACCCACCTTCCTCTACCACTATCTCTTCAACCATTAACATTTTTATTTATTTATTACAAAGTCCAGCGATAATTGATAGAATTAATGTGAGAAGTCTTCATTTTAAGGCCATTTAAAAATAAAAAAATAAAAAAAATAATTACTAAATTTTAAGTTAACTAGGAATTTTACACTAAATATAAACAAAAACTTGAGTGTAACAAAAAAAATTGACAAGATGGAACTTTTTTGGTATTTTTTTTCGTTTTTATCAAGTTGAAATCTGTAAGAAAATGTATAAAAATCCTACGCAGTTTTTTACTTGCAGACCTGTGTAATCGGAACTCGTCAGTAGTAGTGCATTACAAGAAAAACAAACACTAATGTCAAGTTTATTTGCTAAAGATATAAATTTGATTAAAATATGAAAATAGTTTATTTTAAAATGGTAATTTATTAATTTGTTATATTTTTTTATGGAACAATGGCCAGACTTTTCAAAACAAAATTAATTTCCTAGGAAAAAATTCACAAGTAATTTGACATTAATGTTAAATAATAAAGGTTTTTATTTAGTCAAATGACTTGTTAAGTAAAGACTATACTTTAATTGTAAAGTGGTAATTACTTTAACCCAAATTTTTCTGAAAAATTCTAAAGCAATTCAAGATTCTCCAAAGATTAATTTTCTCCTCTAAAGTAGATTACTTTTGAACAAAAGTAAAATAGCACAGATATAAACCACTGAATAAAATGTTGATGATTTAATGACTACACTGTAGTCATAACCACAATTATAATTCTTGCCATAATAATGTCAATGAAATAATCATAGAAATTGTAAACATTTTAAATACTACATTATACTGAAACCTTGGATAGAACATCAAGTACATGTAGTCAAAAATAAATCAAGTATATAATCAAAACTAAATAATAATATTGACCATTTATTTGTTTTCTGTAAAAAGGGTCTCATTAATATGAGACCCTTTTTTATAGAAAACAAATAAATGGAAGCAATATTAGGAAAGCAAAACCCACAGTTTGAGAACTATTGCTTATTAAATATGATAGTTTAAACATATATCATAAGATGCAACTTTTGTAAAAGAAAACCTGTCTTATATGTGAAGTTGCAATCTCCCATAGTCTAATGAATTCACCAAATGGCCTTCAGCAAGCTACAGGAAACTTCTACCTACCCCAACTCTTAAAAATTAAACATATAATTATTGTCTTCATCAATAATTAAGCAGCTTTTACATGTATTCAAGTAGAATGGGTGGCCAACTTTTGTGTAAATAAGGTCTACTTTTTATCTTAAAAATGTGTCACGACTGACTTGCTGTCATAGGCATGGTCAAAGTGGCAAGGGGGAGGTGTGAAATACATACTATGTTTAGATCGGTAAGAAACGCCACAATTTAATTTAAAATGTGAAGAAAAGGTACTTACATTTTAAACAAAAGAAAAATTTGTCACTTTCGGGACCACCACTTCACCCTTCCTTTCTCTACCATTCCCGACCTACTCTCTCTGTCCCTCTAACTGCCTTTCTTTTTTTTGGTTTTATGACCTTTTGTCTACATTTCTTATTCCCCTTTTACAACTGTACACAAATGGATTGCACATGGACTGACAAAACCGCATCTGAGGGAGGACGCGGAAATCCGATATCACTACAGTTGCATTTGCACGTTACGTTCACACGCTGCGTTTGGTTACAAGTGTAACACATAAGGTCAAGACATTGCGCGCAATCAACCAAAATTGGCTTCATGATCGACTTGTTGGCTACCCCTGATGTAGAATATTTTAATTGTACATTATTGGGATGTAATTTTCAAATCCCACTGTCAACCATACACCTGTCCTTTATTAATCAGAACAACAGAGTTAGATGAAAGTCAAGACCAGATATGAAATGCATAGGCCCCAATTAGCTGAATGCAAACCTAATTTTTTAAATTATATGACAATGAAAAATTACAGCCCAACACTATGATATTGTCACGATAATATACATACAAGTTCTTCTTTTAAATTGTCTTTTATCTAATAAATCTGATAGAAGGGTACATTCTAATTTTAATGTTTTTAAAGCCATAATACAATAAAAAGAAATTGGAGCTGAGAGCCAAAAGCACCAGACGGCTTAATTATAGTAAATACTTTTTCCCTAAATATTCTATGTTGAAATGGGATACATCTTACATACCTTAAAATACAGTCATTTTTATTGTTATGTTACCAAAACTCTTGAACATTAATCACTTTAGAGTGATCATTTGGAGTATTTGTGTCTGACTGAATCACAACTTAAATGTTAAAAGTCAGTACTTAATTTGTTCATTGGTGAGTTTACTGTTGGCTTCCCTCCTTCCAGAATTAGTTAGTTTTTAACAAATTTAACACTTACAAAAAAATTAATATCACATCTTTTTCTTCATTTTTTTAATAAACTAGACAATATTTTCTTTTTCTGATTTGACTGTATTTAATAACATCAACAACTCAGATGGAAACAGCAAGTGTGAATGACTACTATCAACGGACACCATGCTTGCTTGCATTTATGTTAGAAAATTCCATGCCAAATCTCACAAATCTTTGAAAAAAAAACACACAAAAAATATTCTAGACCTTCAGTAGATGCTGCTAGCTATCTGTAAAGTTTTAAATTTGCACATAAATACAGGAAATCCTTGCTAGTTTCAAATTCAAGGGATGAAATAATGACAACTTCAAATTATTGAATTTAGGATTATCCAAGATTTACATATTTATGTACTATTTGCCAAATGCCACGTAACATATAATTTATTAAGCAAATGAAATACAGCTATGGGTACAGAATGCTATTTTCATTAATAATTAATAATAATAATAATATAAATAAACTGCAGATAAACAGCATGTGTCCAGTGAGAACCTCAAAGGTTGCAAGATAGGTTTCATAAAACCTAAAGCAGAATTCCTCAAAATGTAGCCCAAATTATTTTTAAAGTGGCCCAGAAAGTGGAAAATCACCAAAATGTAGTAACCTAGTAGTCCTACAAATATCTCAATTTACTATTATTATTTTTTTACTTTTTCTGCCCTGTGGGCACTAAGAGGGCCTCTTACAGCAGGCCCATTATGGGTTCGGCCAGGCCCACAATGGGGCAACCAGGTGGAGAGGGACAGGGCTTGACACATCTGAATGGACCGCCCTCCGAAAAATTTCTGGGGTTTCCTTGACCCATCCAGATTCGAGCCTGGGTTCCAAGGGCAGTAGGCTGCCACCTTGACCCTTCAATCTACTATTTGTAGCCCCTTCAATCTACTATTTGTAGCGCAGTCTTAAAATCCCAAAAACCAGCCATATTTTATAAGATAAAAGAAAAAAGGGTATTTCGTGGGTAAGGTGAAACCCAAAAAAGCAAAGCCACATTGACCAGATTAGAGTTGTTCTCAGCCTATTGTTCCCTTATAGTATGAAAGCACTTTGATTTAAACAAACAAATTAATGTATGCTTGGACAGAATTTTCACTTTGATATTCAAAGTAGCCATATTTTGAACTAATTGAATTCTTTAACATGTAAATCTCTATATCCCTAGCTGGGACAAAAGTACAGTTACAAACTATTGGAATTTCGAACTATCCTAGTTTGAATTAACGATGATTTTCTGTATATGAGCATACAGTATACAAAATTCTGAACAAAGTGATACAAAATTAAAGAACTTATATATGATGAATTTTACAAAGTAAGAACTTACATATATCATATATATTTATGGTCATACTGATCGAAGGGTTAAGTCAAGCCCAACCTTCACTGACAATAAATTTGATTGGGCAACAGCACCACTTTAAAGTCCAGGAGAAAAGAGAGTGAACAAAGTCGAGAGACTAATTATTAGAAAGAAAAGATTTATTTATGAAAGAGAAAAACATTAATATAATTTATATTAATTTATTTTTATATTAATGTTTTTCTCTTAATTATTAATATTTTACAAGTCGACAATGACACAGATGGAATACAAACCGAATCTCACTTATCTTTTGTGACAGTACAATAAAGGGAGAAAATGTGACAACTCATAACATACAGGAGGACAATGTTCTACTGTTCTAGTCATTTCCTATCTTGACAATTGTGGCCAAATCCCAATAAAAGAAAGAACAAATATCTTCCCCCCAAAAACAGAGAGTAACTTGAAGAAGGAAAAGAATAAGGAGTTCCTTTCACTTCCTTTTTATTTCATGAAAAACAGTTCTCCTTTGGGCCAATCATCAAATTTTGTAAACTTCATAAATCAAATAATTGGGTAATTTTCCTTGCTGACCACTTGATACAACATAGTAAGTTGACCTCTTTCCCCTCCAGTTTCTATTACTGATCCTCAAACTCATCATTTTTGTAAACATGCCAACTGCAATTTCAAACTGACATTTCATTCGTCTCCATTTCTTCTCTAGTACACCCCAAATAAATTTTATCTTTCTTTTTATAAATTCAAGTTATTTGTACATAGGCCAGCTTCATCTTTGTGACAGGCATTTTCTACATAGACATATCATATCATAGACACATCCATTCCAAGTAATTCACAAAAACTAAACACATTGCCCATTAATACACATGTGGGAAAATAAAACATACCTTGAAATTACCTGTATGCAATGTTTACAGTGCATATCAAGAATACAAGAAGGTAAATTGAAATCTACAGATTTACAATTGCTTGATGAAAGTTACAGATCAGCTATGTATACAGTGAACAGAACATGTATATAAACATTTAATTAATATAAAAAAGGGGAAAATGTATAAATAGTTAAAATGGAATGTACATATAGAAACAATTAAAACACACACACATTTATGCATAAACACAACTATTTATATTACAAAGGGAGCAACATGAAATCCACATTTAAAAATGCTACAAAGTTTGACAAATGATTTAAAACTCAAATTATAGTATTTTATAAAACACAATTTATCAAGTCAACTCAACAGGAAAAACTTAACATTTTAGTTGGCAGTTGACACATAATTTACATTATTATTAAAAAGTGATAAATTAATAACTATAAAATAATAATAGTCTGTCCAAAAATACTCTGCAACAAAGAACCAATCGAAAACTGAAATAATATTTTAGAATTTAAGAAATATGTTTGATTCTATATACTGTGAGGGGCTAGCCGGGGGTACGGAGTAGTTAAGACTCTAGTACCACTTATTCGGCAGCTATCCGTTTGAATAGCCCTCGGGTTGTCTAAAAGAATGGCTTTTCTATCAAAGAAATTGAGCATGGAGGGACTTACAGTTTGAAGTAAAACAAAAGTGGAATTAAATGATCACGTAATCACCCTTTTCCTTATCTGGATTCCCGACACCAGTTAATCAGTTTTATTACACATGGATTAACACACGTTACCTCGGAGTTTCGAGTATGAAGAACACAAATAACCTGAATAAGTATATGTGAATATCTAACATTAACCAGACCATATTTATAAAATAAACTAAAACATTTAATAAATCAAAAATATTAAAAGTATACAAATGAATGAATAACAAATCGTACTCATACCTAAGTCACTACAAACTAAATTAAACCTAAACCTAATAATCCTATTGCAAGAGAGAGTTCACATCAGTCTAACCATTATCATATTACCTCCTCCAGGTCTTTCGAATATTTCAATGTATGAGGATCTTCTTTACTTATGCATAGTCTTCTTCTTATATTTTCTATGGCACTTTCTTGTATGGATAACTCTTCTTATGACGGACTTCGTCATATAACAGACTCTTTGAACGGTGTTCTCTCTGAATGACTTTCCAGAATTCATATGTCAATATCTCTTACGACGAACTGCCGTCATGTGGCAATACCTCTTTCGACAGACTGCCCCAAATGGCAGGAAAATGTCCCTTTTATATCGGCCTTCTCAGATGGCAAAGTAGCATGTGCAAAAGCCACATTTTTGACTCATCTCGTGAGTCAGCCATAGCAAAGGAAATCAACTTCCTTTCTAAAATCAAATGTTTCTTTTAACATCCGTTTTTCAAAATTTTGTAAGTTTAAAATATTATTTTATATTAAAATCTAAATCTTTTTTCTCTCCTCTGTTAATTTATCCAAAAATGACTTTCCTTTTAACTCTAGATACTCACAATACCATCAGATGTAATATATTGAATTTTAAGTTGAAAATACACAAAAAAAAAACTAACTTACAATGCACAAATTTTAAAAAATTTATCCATAAAATAACTTACAACTTTTATTTTGAAAGAAAAATCTATTGGATTTATCTATTTATACTCTTCAGTGTTACTTGATATAAAATGATTTTATTTCAATGCTGCATTTTAAATATCAGATTCCATGTGTTACCTTGAGAAAAGGTTAAATACCTTCTTGTAAAAATACTGGAAAATATATCAATGACTCACAAAAACCTTTGAATTCCATGCGTTAGCTGAATTCAAAACTGTAGTATAACCAGCACATATACCAAAATAACAGTGGGACAAACAGATGGTTTAAAGTTTTCTCTAATGCAGTAACTATGCCATGACTTGCTTTCATATTGTGAAACTGGCAAGATTTTAACATTGAATGTAAAACGCCATTAAATATTTTGTGTGTATGTATTGAATTACATTGAATAAGAAATTCTGAAATTCTATATTTCTTTTCTCTGTAAACTTTCAGGTGAGTTTGAGAATTTCACCTGAAAGTTCAAGGAGAAAAAAAATATGTAACAAAGATATTTTCCAGTTCTAATTCTAATTTCACTAGTATCTATTTTTAATATTCTATAATATATAAGATTTATATATGTTAGGTGAAGTAATTAATACACAAATCACAATTTCAGACAGAGGATGTAAATGAACACACATCTTACAATCAAAGAAAAGTGGTAACTTCATTTAAATAATACAAGAATTTAAATTCCATTTAATATATACTTATATAAATTATGTGCATGTCTTCTTATAAAAAAAATATACTAATTCTATTTAAATTTATTAATAATAATAACTTTTCCATTCTTCCATTACACTAAAACTTAGATTAGATAGATTACTTTCTGTATCAAATTAAAATATAGAAAAAATAATTCATAGATGAAAATAATGTATGAGAACTAACATATTGTTCAGTTATCAAACTGAAAAATTTGTTAGTCCTCATCAAATCTTTGGTGCTTTAATTCATTTACAAAATTTAAATACAGTAGACCCCCCCTATAAAATGGGTTCATATATAACGGCAAAAAAATTGCGACCGTATTCGTATAAACATGCTAAAAGAAATTCGTAAAATATGGTAAAACATCATCACCGACTCGTGTCATGACAGGATTGGTCGAATGTAGACCAATAGCAGATATTGCACAAACTGTTGAGTTTAAACGAGCAGCAGACCTACTAAAAACCATTTAATATTTAACGGCCAAAAAAATTATATTTATATTAATGATGTCTCCAAAGTTCAGTGAATTTTTCGCAGAAAAACAACTTATGAGGAAACACGCGCCCGCCGTTTGATGCACCACTCCACGACAAAAACAAGCTTAAGCAATGGCGTCATCGAACAGTGCACACTCGGTAAGTAATCCTACGATTTTTTGTTTATAGCATAGTTTGTGTGTATTATTCCAAAAATAATTATATGTGTTTTGGAAATGTTGAGTCAAATTAGTCTAGAATTGATTAATTTTATGGAAGAAAACCTTTCAGACAGCTGTAGTCCGTAAACTGCATACGTACCGGGCTGTGATTGGTTCACATATTTAAGGACTCATAGAACATGAATTTCATAAAAAGCAGAATAAAAAGTATCTACCATGTTATAGGGGTCAACTGTACATCAGAAATAGAAAACCTTTTTAAGTCTAAGTGCCAAAATGGGTGTATTTAACTTTAATAGAATTTATGCATGAGAAAGTCATCACAAAGAAAATTATCTTTAAAGAAGTGAAGTAAATATACTTCATTTCTTTATAGATAATTCATTTAATTAGAATAAATTTAAAAAGATACACCAAACTGAATATAAACCGGAACTAAAGACGAAGTATATTAAATAAAATCAAAAATATAAATTACATAAAAAGAAGCTTGATGTATAATAATAAATGAATGATATAATTTGATTTCAATCAGGTAGTATCATTTGTTTTATTACAATAATAGCAATTATCAATTTTTCTTTAATATTATTTATTATTCTGTATGTTATAAAATGAAAAATAAATCATACTGTGAGATCCGCAATTTTTACACCAATGTCAGAAAAATCTTTGTAAACAACTCCGATGAAAAAGAAAACTCTCTTGGTGAGAAGTATATTGGTCAATTGTTTTCACACTTAGGTGGGAAAGTTGACACTTAACTGATCGGAATGCACCATAAGTGTCAACGTAAGTCGATCATGTGACTCATTTCCCACGAATCACATATAAAAGTTTGAGTCCCCAGAAGCTCGGGCGATCTCTCAGAAGTGTGAAATTCGAAGTGCATATAATTTCATAAAAGAAAGTAACCCTTTAAAATTTTAATAAATTTAAATAAAAATTCCTTTAACTAAAGGAGTTTGAGCCTGCAGAAACAAAATATGAAGCGCATGAGAAAGTTATAACTCTTTCTATTTAACTATAAACATTCTCACGATCAATCTGTGAATAGTTTACAAGTATCGACAAAATTCGTCATATTGTTGTCATTCTAACACCAACTTTAACCCCACAATCCTGCGAAAACAATTGGTCACCTGACAAATTTTCCCACCAAAAATGTATAAAAAGCCAACATCTTCCCCTCGTCGGGGGAATCGCCGAACGTCGAAGTCAGACATTGCCTTCTCCATCGCAGCCCTACACTCACTCCCATTGCAGCCCTACACTTTCGTCACTGACCTATACTTGTGTCACCGCTCAGAATCCATAAAAGACGACATTACGGGAAAATATCCCACTAGTATATGCAAAGAGGTATGAACGCTTATTATTGTAAACTCTCTCTCTCATCCGCGAAATCTATGAAGTTTTGTAAAATTTTTATTTAGTTAGCTAGTAAAATAAACCGCTGTTTTGTTTTTTAAATGGTGTCGTTACTCGACTTTGCCAACGTCTTATCGTCAACCCCTCCGACTCTCCTCCACTCGTGTAACGTGTAACCGAATGTTACTACCATCCCTGACAAGAAAGTAGGTCACCGACCTGTGGCTGGAAGGAGCGGATTCCTCTTACCTCCCAGTGGCTCACAAATTGGTGTCACGGGAGTGGGGTTTGAATCTAAAAATCCCTAGAACCCTCACAGAAGTTATACTTATAGATGTGTCATATTTGTCTCCACCGACTTTGGACAGACAGAAGACCGTAGGAACTTCCACATAGTACTTAATCGCCACATATAGCTCACTTTGCGGTAATTATTTAATGCAAACTCTCTCCCCTAAGTGTATTCTTAGTTTAATCTTTAGAGGAAAGATAAACTGTATAATCACCATAAGCGTACTCATGTTATCCACAGTATTCTTAGATGTATTTAACCGCATTTAACCTATGTATCCTAGCTTAGTTATATAAATAAATGCTTGTTTAGTTTGTTAAACTTGTCCCCTGTCTCTTAAGGACACCTGCCGATTTACCGACGCACTCCCCACTCACTTTTTGCCCTCCTAGGCATCCAACGAATCAGAGATCAGGTTTTACCAACCTGTTGCAGAATAAGTGGTCATTTGGGAATTAGCCAGTGGCCCGCTGCTAATCTCACAATACGATATGTGGCATTCCAAACAAATCCTTCTAGGATGCCACTTGGATATGCCTGCAACAGCTTCATCATCTGTATAGAACATGCTTTAATGAGCTATTAATTTATCTGAATTTTTTGTTTTTACTCTTTTGAAACCCATAGGTACTATTAGTACCTATTAATAGGGCCTTTTAATCAAACCTGTCTTGGATATGGCTAGGCTCACAGTGGGGAAGCTGTGATAAGGGACAGAGCCCAATATATGCATATAAAGGTAAGGATACACGATAAGAGCAGACAAATCAAATAGAATCAGATCAGTGTGTGCACACTTGTTAACATTGTGATGGTGAACCAAGAAGAATTTAGAGCAAAAGTATTCAGATAAAATTTTTTTTTTCAGTCCATGAACAACTAGCATACTGTCCACAAATAACTACAATAACGACTGCCATAAAAAATTAGCAGTAGTAAGCTTGGAATATGTAATTATATAATTCTTCTTAGTTTTACACTTCACAAATTAAAGTCAAGTCTACCACAGTAAAAGAAATGTGCACAAATAATATTGTTTCCCAAATGTTGAAATGTAATTTGAATAAATTAAACTTCCTAATGTTTTCAGCTTTCTTCTAATTTTTCTAACAAATAAAATATATTTTTAGAAATAAATACCTCTTAAATGCACATTGGTTAATGCAGAAACATCATAATTCATCACGCAAAAGTGTATATCTGTTCTTAGATGGAGCAAGTTTTCTGAATGTTGATTCTGGTGGATTAGTTGAAATGGCTTGCTGAAATTTCAAAACAATTTAATATTTACTTTTCTATTATTGACAACTCACGTAATAGGACAACTTATATCTTTACACTCACATCTGGCTCCGCTTCCGACTGCGTCACCGGATCTGGACCGTAATGAAATTCTCTATGCAGTTTTCCAGAATACAGATCAGATACAAATTCTTTTAATCTTCCAGGAATTCTATAAAAATTATTATAAAATTGAAAACCCATAATTTGTAACACATTATGAATAAAAACTGATCTTTTTTTTGCATCAGTTTGTTTTTTAAAGTCAATTTTTAAAATATGATTACTTGTAGTATGAATTACTTTATTAGTTTCATATTAAACAAATTAAAACTTTTATTACATAATATCAACTTTATTTTTATGCAATAGGATCTGCTTATTGTAGTAACTTCATCATCAGAATAAGCAAGTCAATCAATTGATTCTGCAGGGGATGTGCTGCCTAGCTCCAAAATTGCCACTTGATAATATTTTTATTAAAGTGGAGATAAAAATATAATACTGGCAATAGAAATCCTAGTCCACTTATTTTGACACTCAGTATGAAACTGAATCACAAAGCACACTTCAGGAAAAACAGTAGAATGTCTAGCTCTTGTGCACCACACCCCTAGCAATTTTGTGATGTCACTCTGCAAGTTTGAGCAGAAAAGTAGGAAGTGACATTGAGAACTGAAGACAGTTTTGTGCAATGCTGCCAAGCATTTCTACATTGGAAATTTTTTATCGACAGACAACAAATTTGGGGAATTTTTTAGGGTGACTATTTTTTATCCTTTTTCAGTAGATTAAAAAATCTTTGCCATAACAGAACTTATGAAATACTGTTTAATACATAAATACTGTTTAATACAAAAAACATTTGATCACAATGTTTAAACATTGTGATCAAATGTGTTATTTGGATTCATTCATTAAAAAAATTATTCAAAAATGATTCATATTGCTAACTTGTGAAGCTTAGTCTCTCCCTCTATTTACATTTTTCTTTGTAAATTTATACTTACTTGAAGAATAAATATTTGTTGCTTTATGGTTAAATGCTTGTGCATTATTCTCGACTCTCTCCTCTGTTACAGACCCATTCATTCCCCCCATACTCAACCACTCACACAATAATTATTTGGAAGGATCCTATGCACCTAAAGTCACAGGTGGTGGTCAATCCTGACTTGAGCATTGCTGAAGTAACAGTCACAACATAATTCCAAACTAGGATTGGTCAGACACAAGTGTAAGCATACAATGATATATCTAAAAGTAAATCTCTTTCAAACTGTTTGCAATGCTTTGTGATGCATGGTTTTTCACATCAAACTAATGTTGTTTTGCTACAAATAACTGTCAGAAGTTACTACATGCAAAACTTGAAATCTAGCTCAAAATAGCAGTATTTATTGATTAGGCATTATATCTTTGTGCAAAATTACATCACATTAGAACTTTGTATTTGTACTTTTACTTTATTATTTGATGTTCTCAAATTAAACTTTTTAAAGTTCAAATAATTTAATCAATAAATACTTTGAAAGATTAAGAAAATAATAACAACTTACTTTACATCATTAAACTGAGGCAAAAGATACATGTGACGAAAACTGTCAATGGCAATTAATGGCAGATCTTTTTGTGACTTTCCGAGATGATGTAGAGGATGTGAAAATTTTACACCATCTGCCGTCAGAACATTAATGCTATCTGCAAGTCACATAGTAAAAGTTTAACTAATGGCAAAAATAATTACCGTATTTACTTGCATATAAGATGAAGGTTTTATTCATTTAACACAGCTTCAAATTCCTAGATCATCCTATATGCACGAGCAAAAAATTCTTTGCATTTTTGCAAATAATTTTTGTGAACTGTGTATTTGCATTTTTTTACCAGATGCTTACCCTCTTGTACTTAAAAACATAAGTATTTTATCTAGGTCATTTGAATCGTTCTTGTACATTAACAAGAGTAAAGACGAATAGCAATAGGAAAAGCAAAACTTTTGAATTGAATTCCAGATTAAAATTCCAAAATCACAAGGAAACACAATATAAGTTTTAATCCATTCTCACGTGAAAACAAATGATTATTAAGAAATCATAATTCAGAGAAACTCATAAGTGTAACCGACAGAGAGTGGATTTGACTGTGAAGAAGAATTAACAAAAAAAAAAAAAAAAAGTTCCTGATTGTCCAGCTTTACATGAACAAATTATGTTGTTGATTTTACAAGATTTTTCCTTAAAGTTTTTAAAATGCTAGTAATTTTTGAGAGACAATGTGTGCATTTACGTTTATTTGATATTTTACTTGTAATTAAACAAAATAAAATTAGAATTATATTAATAAATCTAAATTTCTTTTATTTTGATCTTTAAAGTCACACTTCATCCTATATGCAAGGTCATCTTATATTCAAGTAAATATGGTATATAAACTATAAAAAACTAAAAAATAATTATAAACTGACGTTTATCATTTGACAGTTGACTCTGAACTTCTTTAGAGTATATCTCCACACTTTCCTTATCATCAGGATGATGAAACAAAATCAGGAAAGGTAGACCTTCTTCTGTTAATTCCTGAAAATTAAAATTATTATATTGCAGTTTATTTTCAATATCAAATCTATTTTTTGCAAATTTGAAAAAAAAAAAAAATTAAAACTGTACCTCAGCATTTTCAAATGTTATTTCACGGACTAGAGGAATGCAGCGATTGGTTGCCCAAGCACTAAGTTCGTCATAACTTAACAAGACACCTGGATAGATTTCATCTTTTTCTCCGAGCTATAATTATATTTTTTTAGTATCAAATTTAGTTGAAACATACTTATTTTGATGTGCTTATTATACTAGCATTTAACACCTCACTTGGTAATGTAATGCAATGAAAGTGTCAATAATCATTACTTCAAATGAAATACTTTGTAAAAAATATTAGTTTATATAATATTTTTTGCAAAGCAAAATTTTTTAGTTTGGCATTGATGTAGTGAAAACATTTGTTTCACCAATCTGTGACATTGGGGATGATTAATTTTATATACAAATAAACTTCAATTATACTATAAATATCATCTTTTATAACACTCAAATTTATATACAATGTCAAAACAAAACTTTGAATATATTTAATACATAACAATCCCACATTGGAATTATTCTAATAATTTAACACATTTACTGTCACAAACTTATTACTATGTCTAATATGCTGATTGGACAATATGTTAGGCACAAAAGTCCATTCATGCAGTAGTAAATTTAAGATTAGCCCATTGGCCAATCCTGCAATATTTAATTAATAATAAAATGTATAATAATTTCCACGTGATTGTTTAAGTGTGACACAACTCCAAAAAGAAAACCACTGACTGCACTTAGATTGAATACAATCTCAGCATCATGCAATCTTCCATAGACAAATGAACTTTCCCAAATGGTCTTCAGCAACTTCTACCTAGCCCAACTCTTGAATGAAAATGCTATTGTTTAATTATGGACATTATTTTTAATTTTTTTGCTGTAGCTAAGAAGTTTTAGCATATGGTGAATATTTTAATGATAAGTGACTTCTTTTAAACTCCTCTTTTCCCTTAGAAAATAAAACTATACATTCTAATTTTGTTTTTTAAACTGGATACAGTATAAAAATTTCTTGAGCTGAGTATCAAGTGTGTGGTATGGCTTAAATACACTAAGTACTTTTATCCTAAATTTTCTATACTGAAATGATGGTGCATCTTATTTGCCATAAATTATGGTATTAGTTAAAGAAGACTGAAAGCAATACAGTCTTCATAAACATCTAATTGCAATGTATTCCAATTGTTTCCTACACTTTAATGTAGTTTAAAAATTAAACCAAAAAGTATATTTTAATATATAAACAGAACCTTGCATCTTATAAGTAAATCAAATTAAATTTTTTCAATATGAAGTAAACTTTACCACTTACTTTAGTTCGAGACTGCTTGAAAATTATCTTATTTTCTGTTAGATTTGTCTGTATATCAGATCTAAACAAAGAAATTCATGTTAAATATTAGGTTTGGCTTAAAATATTTTAATATTTTTGCAATTTATTAAATTCATAACCTAGTATTAAGGAAAAATTGACAGTCATCTCTTAAGTCTGCGGCAACTTTGCGGAATACATTATATTCCGGATCCAACTGGGTCTTAAAATAAGCCACCATAGCTCTTTTGTTATTCTAATAAAAGAAAAGAAGTGCATTAAAACAAAATATTTTCATAGCAAACAAAAAATGTTAAATATCTTATATATTTTACTTCATATAAAAAAATTAGAAAAATTAAATGTTTCTCAACTAATTATCAACTACAAGGTATATTGGTGAAATCAGTCTTCCAGTTTATTAAGAGTGATCTCGTTAACTAAAATAAGTTCAGAAATACTATCCTAGCACACAATTTTATATATTTTATATTAATACACATTAAATTTACTAACGTCTACTTTCTCCTCGTCTTCCAGCTGTTTGATTTCGACGATAGGATCCCTCAATAGATCACGAATGTACGAAATCAATGCTTCAGATGATCTCTGACCTCGATATTCCCGTTTTATCTTACCATGGTGTATCACTTTTAGAGTGGGATATTTTGTGATGTGAAACCTTACAGCTACACTCGCTACAAGAAGACAAAATATCATAATCAAGTAATGTACTAATATTTACTTTCTTTTAATTTAAATGTAAATTTAACTCCATTAATGTATATCACAAAATATGAATATCATTATGCAAACAAAATCATTGACAGTGACTAATGAAAAAAGTATAAATCTGAGCCATTATTAAAACATTAAATAAATGAACAACATAGTTATTAACCACAAGCAAATTTGATTCTATCAGTTACAAAAGCAACTCAAACAAATTCAATTCAATCTACTGCCCTCATAGCAGAATCTCTGGAGTCATTGAGTTATATGCCCATTATCACAAGTCAACAAGAACATACAGACTGAAAAAAACAAAATCTAATGATTATCTATCTGTTAGTAATTGATCAGTAATAGGCATAAAGCACAAAAATAGTCTTCTAAGAAGTTTTCTTAATAAAAGTAAGTGAATTAAATTGGATATTTTCACATCACAAAGTGATTCACATCAATTATTTTATATAGAAAAATTTTTCATTCTAGAAATGACTGTTAAAGAAAGAATCTCTTGGAATATACGAATATATAAAATGTCAGAATGCCAAATTTATGTAAAATACATGCAAGTGCATTTATATTCCCACAGCATTTGTTTTTCATAATATTATCTGCTCAGTACTTTCAATTAATCTACAATACATTTGCATAGGAAATTTTGATCCAAAGATTGTCAAAGGCTATGGTAGCATCAACACAATGTAACACTAAATAATTTCCTTATTAATTAAAGAAAATTTATTATATAGAAAAAAATGTCCAAATGATAAAATATTTAATGTGTTAAACAATATAAGTAACTAAAAATTAATTTATAAAATTAATAAAATTTAAACTTATAAATGATCATCCAATATGCTACTCATACTTCTACATATTAGCAAAAGGCATCTTTCCTTCTATGGAAAATAAATATATATTTGAGATGAAATTATTTGGTTCTAAGATAATGTTGTAAAACAAAATTTTACCACATTTACTCAAATGTAAGACGCACTTTTTCCAGACATCATAATTAGCAGCTCCTAGTGCCATGAATCCTATTTTGCTGTTGGTATTTCCATTGCATAATTTTAACGATTTTATCAGACCAATATTTGTAATAGCAAATATTTAACATGCTGATTTAACTCAATCTCACTAGTCGATTACACTATCACCATAGTTGAATATCCCAGAAAATTTAATACAGTTTGACGAGTTTAACCAAAATGCAATATCTATGGAAGTGAAATCTTGATGTATAACCTGGAACAGATTTAGCAATCTAAAACTGTTAGTTATAAATTAATTTTGAATAATTGAAAAAAAAATTAATTCTCATTCAGGAAAGACATAAGGAAAGTATAATTCACTCCTGATTAACAGAGACTCGTTTAATCCAAAATGAATTGTAGAAGACTAACTAATTAGTCTGGTTAAATTCAAAACTTAACTAAAACAAGATTTAACAATGAAATTTAACATCCACAAAACTGCAATAGTTAATTTATAATTAGCAAAGTTTCCATTTGTAACATTAACACTAGCAAGTTAAGTAATTACAACAATAAGTATTGGGTAAAAAATTACTTAGTAATGAAAAAATAATTATTTCGAACAACAAAAGAAAAGAAATAAAATTAACAACTTTTATTCAAGAAAAAATATCTCCACCTCCAATATCAAACTTATAAATGCAACTGTTCTCAAATAAACTGCCTATTTGTCAGAAACTGAACGTTTTTCATGTCCACTCGTGATAGCTGCTGGAAATTTTCAAATCTACTCATTTTTTGCAGTCTCTTAAACACCAAATGCAACATCACATTTGTATCATCATTTTGTTGATTACAGTAATTTTTTCTCTACATATTTATTTACTAACAATCATTTTACAATTTTCTCTTACCAGCAATTTTCTTAACTAATATTTGACAAAATACTACTATTACACAGGTTATATTTACCATGCAACATAACAATTTAATCACAATTTTTAATTCACCAAATTATAGATGCCATTTTTTAATGGGATCTGCATACGCCAAGAAAAATTAATTTTAAATGGAAGCTGCAGTTTGCCATCCTTTCAACAAAACAACTCCCCAATATAGATAACAAAAATAAAACAAAATAAAATAATGTTTGGGCTCAATTCCTCAAAATAGCACAATACATTTCATGAATCCTAACTAGATAAGACATTAATTCTAAAAGCTCAAGAAATTTTCAAGAACTCCAGTAACTCACACCAACAGAAATTTTTAAAGTATTAACAAAATTTTAAGTGTAATAGTAAATTTATATATCCTTTAATAAATAAGGCAGAAAATAAAAATTAATTAAATCACTACACTCCATAAATAGTTTGAACTAAAATACTGTGTGAGACCCGAAAGGCCCCTGGGTCTAAATTAATATTTTATTATTAATCTTAAAATAATGTCACCAAATATTATTTCATTTTTGGTGAGAAAAATATTGTTTTAACGTGGGAATAGGCAGATAACAGATGTCACTTCCTTTCACTGGAGTTAGTACATCCTCTGACTTTCCCTTATCGGGTTAAAATCCTGCTCCGATGGGAAATGGTTACCCCTCATTCATTCCCCTTTCATCCGTTCTCACGAAAGAGTTACGGGCCGATGATTGGTCGATATTCCGAAGATATACAGGGAACTTAGCAGAATTCAAGGAGTTCAGCAACAGATCCGAAAGCGTCCAAACTCCACATACGTTTCCCTCCTGATGACCAACGTCCTTAGACGAGTCACATACAAAATAGTCGAGAGTCTACACATAGAAGGGATACCTTTATATTTGTGCACATAGTGATCTCCCATACGAAGAAGTAAATGAACTTGCATACAGAGAAGAAGACGAACGACATCTGGAACAGGTCGTATGTTTTATAACGATTTTTGTGAGCTCTCTCTCGATCGCGAATAGGGTATAATATAAGCTTAGCGATCTCCCAATTTGTATATTATTTGTAGTAGTTCTGTCTCTCGTTTATCCACATTTTGTATGAGTTTACATTCTTGTTTTATTAAATTTATTATTTAGTTTTAATTAAAAATGTCTTTTAACTGCGTGACCGAATCAGATCACATACGCGTGTTAATCCGCGTATAATAAGATTGATTAACTGGTGTCAAGGAATCCTGACGAGCATCTGAACTTCGCCGTTTGGATCATCTAGCGGTTATCGCTCTCCTATGAAATATTTGAGATCAGATCTAGTGATCTGCATCGTAGAGAACTAGTCTTACCGACTAGTGCCGATTAAGTGTTACACGAGTACTACCTACTCCGTAACCCCGGCTAACTCTCACAACTGTAATCGTACAATCATAAGTTCAGAAATAATATAATCAAAATGCAAACATGAAAAATAATTAATCATTTGTTCATTGATTTAGCTATAAAATAGAATTTTATTAGCAAACATTTTCACAAACTAAACTATTAATAATTCTGATACTTAATTGTTTCTTCAATAAACAAATAAGCTTAACATATGGTGATTAGTTAAGAGAAAAAATTAAAATAAATCTGCTAAAAGTTATTTTGGGTGTTTAAAAAAATTGTGAGATTTGAAATAAGTTATTAAAAATTAAACATAATTACATTTAGGAAAGGTGGTAAGCTACGTAAAACAAATAAATATATAAATGGAAATAAAATCAATGTTGTGAATGAAGTTAAATACTTAAGGAGTAATAACAGCTTTTTATTACTTAATTATGAAATAAAGCATATAACTTTTAAACTATTTTGGTAAATACTAAAATTGAATTTCTCTCCACATGCTTATTTTAAATTACAGTGAAGTCTTGATTATCCAAGGTGAAGTAAACCTGGGTTAACTTCAAAAATTAAATACTCAAATAATGTAACTAGTTAAGTAAATTAAATGCATTAAAATCCAGTATGACTTTAGTCTAACATCCTCTTGAAGTAACTGAGACAGACTGGTCATATAACAACATATTTTGTAATTATTAAATTTAAAAGAAAAAATAAAAATTTGGAAAAATATAAACTTTATTGGTTGGTACTGTGTGTCTTATACTGTTTACAAGCAAAAAATACCAAAACCTGTTAAGCCAAGCAAATAGGATTACAAGATGTGCTCCATTTTGGTGAAATAAAGCAATGTAACACTTGCAGGATCTGCCAAGGGAATGCCTCAAGATAAAACTTTCTACCAAAAAAAAACTAGTCCTTATTTTAGGCATTAAGCCTGTGAAGAAAACCCAGAAAACTATGTGACCATTAGTCCATGGTGAGGCATAAACATTCAAGTATCAATAATTATTGGTGTTTGGAAGTTTTGTCCTTCAGTCCACTGGTGGATAGAAGCATTCACATGTGAATAATTGTTCAGGAAGATAATTATATAACACTAACATGGAGTATAAGTTAATATAAACTGTAGACACCTTAAAGTTTGTAAAACTTGGTAAATAAAACTCAAGAGGAAATCTTCTTTCACATTTTATTTACTAATTTAAAAACCAATAAACTAATAAATTGTAAAAGTAAGTTATAAATTTTTACCTTTTAATCAAAAAACTTGTAAATAAATGAAATTTATGCAAACTAAGAATGTAAAAAATAAAATAAATAATTTTTAATTACAGATAAGTAAATAAAAGGATATAGAAAGTAAAAACTGAATCAATTATACCAAACTTCAGTATAAAAATCAAAATTAGGTATAGTCTGTTAGAAACAATAAAACTCAGGAGGAAAATCATATAATTCTATTTATTACTGTATTCAATATAAAGTAATATATTTTATTTATTACTTTCAAATGTTTTTGCTTCTCCATAAACTTATGCAAAATATAAGTTAGGAAATAAATAGAATATTTAGTATTAAACAAATTTTATTAAAATTATTATTTTTTAAACTAAACTAGTAATAAAGTTGATATTATATAAAATATTAATTTAAAATAT